>NW_004955412.1:30516114-30571275 GCF_000276665.1 Chinchilla lanigera | reverse complement strand
TCAGTATTTTGTTGTGGAGTTTTGTGTCTATACTCAGTGAAGAGATTGCTTTCTCTCTCTCTCTCTCTCTCTCTCTCTCTCTCTCTCTCTCTCTCGGTCTTTGTCTGATATTGGAACTAGAGTAGTGCTAGCTTCCAAGAATTAGTTTGGAAAATACTCCTTGCCTTTTGATTTCATTAAAGAGTTTGAGAAGTATTGGTATTCAATCTTTCTTTAAGTTCTTGGAGAATTCACTGGTGAATCCATTGGTTCCTGTGTTTTTTTTAGTTGGAAGGACTTTTCTTTCATAACTGCTTCAATTTCATTGCCTGTTATTGGATTTTTCAGAGTAGTTATAAATTCTTGGCTCAGTTTTGATAATTTATATGTATCTAGGAATCTATCTTGCTCATGAATTCTGTTAAAGGAGTACAGTTTTCAAGGTAGTAGTTATTAATAATCTGGATTTTGGCAGTGTCTGTTGTGATTTCACATTTTTCACTACTAATTGCATTGATTTGGTTTTTTTTTATTGTATTGGCTAAGGATTTGTCTATTTCATTTAGTCTTTCAAAGAACTAGCTCCTTAATCATTGATTCTTTGTATTGCTTTTCTACTCTCAACTTTATTACTTTGTCATTACCTTTATAATTTATTTCCTTGTACTAGCTTTCAATTTAAATTGTTCTTGTTTTTCTAATACTTTAAAGTATATCATTAGGTTATTTGATCTCACTCTGTGTTTTAGATGTTGGCATTCACAGCTATAAATTTCCTTTGTAGAAGTGTCTTCATTGTGTCCCATAGGTTCTGGTATGTTGTACTGATTTTATTCTAGGAACTGTTTAATATGTTCCTTGATTTCTGTGACCCACTGATTATTCAAGAGTGTACTATTTAACATGTTCACAATAGGGCTGTAATTCATATATCTCACTGCTGGGCCACCAGCTTGAACTACCAGTGGTACAGGCATGACTGTATCACCAGGTGGCTTGTACTACTGGTGGTACAAACAGATCTAATCATTCTTATCAGTCTTTTTACTAATAAAATTAGTAAAAATGTATAAATGGACCAAATCTAGTTAATTGTTTGAATTTGAGTAATTACTGCCCAAATATAAATGTTAACACCTTCAAACCAATTTAAAAATCATTATAATAATCAACAATTTACTTATTTCACTAAATTAAAACAATCATTCATTTTCTGTGTTTGATACTGTACTGGGAAAAATTTTATAAAATGAGATACTCTTAAAACTGAAAAAATGAATAGGTTATAGTTAACATATATGTGTGCAAAAATTATATATTATTTACAAATGAAAATCCCAAACAAAAAGAAGAATCACCAAGGAAAAACAAAGGAATAAAGGAAGAAAAATTTACCACTCAGTTTAATAATAATCCATGTATAGAATAACAATGACTGTTTTCTTTTTAGTATATTTTATTAATGAAAACATTAAAATGGTAATGCAGCTAGTTTGTGGTATTTCAATTATAAGTGCTTACTGTAAATATACCAGCAATGGAGTATTGTAAGATTTCTATGTTAAAACTTAAAGAGTTAATTATTGATAAACTATTAACATATGAAGAAATGCCACAGGTGCTAATTACTAAAAAAAAAACAAAACACATTAGCTCTATAGAAGTTTACTTAAGATCAGCAAAAAATGCACACAAGCAACACAGAGAGTGTTGTCCAAAATTATTGGAAAAAATGGGTGCTGTGGTGGCTGCAAAAAAAGCCAAATGTGTTAGGATGTTTTGTGTACTCTGTACAAATCAGCCACATTTACATATAAAATGTTTTAAAGAAATTCATGAATATAAATAAATTTCTTTTAGTTTAATGAAATAAATAAATTTGTGGCTTACTGTAATAATTTTTAATTGGTATTAGGCAGTAATGATTTGAATTCAAGCAACTAACTAGATTTGTTCCATTTAGATTTTTTATTAATTAATAAAAAACCTGATAAATATGATTAGATCCACTTGTACCGCCAGTGGTACAAGGGGAGAGTTTTATATCTGTTTATATCTATCTATATCTATATATCTATATCTATATATCTATCTCTCTCTATATATATATTATCACTGGTGATTTAATCCAGTGGGAATGTGTTAATTTCCATGTGCTTGCATAATTCCTGTGATTTCTTTTGCCATTAGATTCTAGTTTTATTATGATATGATAATATGCATGGTATAATTTCTATTCTTTTGCATTTATTTAAGCATGCTTTATGGGCTAGTACGTTGTGTAGTCAGGGGAAAGTTCTATGTTCTGCTGAGAGGAATGTGTTTTCTACTGTTGGATGAGAAACACTGTAGATATCTATTAAGTGCATTTGTTTAAAGATTCGGTTCAACTCTGATATTTCTTTATTAATTTTTTTTGTCAGGTTGATTTATCTATTTTTGACAGTAGGGTATTGAGGTTCCCCACTATAATTGTGTTGACATTTATCTGCTCTTTATGTCCAGGAGAGTTTGTGTTATGAAGTTGGGTGTCTTGGTGTTTAGTGCAATTATGTTTATAATTGTTATCTCTTGATGTTCAATTGTTCCCTTAACCAATATAATGTTACCAAAGTAACACTCTTTGCCTCTTTGACCCATTTGGCTTGAAGTTCACTTTGTCTGAAAATAGGATAACTTCTCTTGCTTGTTTGTGGAATCTCATTGCATGGAATATTGCTTTCCATCATTTTATTTTTATGTATTTCTTACATGTAGTATACTGCTGGGTTTTGTTCCTTGATCCATTCTGCCAATCTGTGTTTTTTGATTTGTGAAAGCTATTGACTTATTATATTCGTCACTTCACTATTTTCCTTTTGCTCATACCCCTTTTTCCTTTCTGTTTAACTACTGCCTGGTACATTCATTCTCTTAGACCCTTTACATTGTTAGCTTCACTGTCTCTTTCTAGGATATCCTTGAGAATTTTTTGGAGTGCTATTTTAATGGTTATACATTTCTTAACATTCTCTTTGTCACAGAAAGTCCTTATTTCTCTATCAATTTTGAAAGACAGTTTTGAAGATTATATCAGTCTTGGTTGGAGGTTGTTTTGTTTTATGGCTTGAAATGCTTCACTCCAAACCCACTTGGCCTTTGAGATTTGAAAAGTCTGCTGCAATTCTAATGGGTTTACCTTTATAAGTGATTCATTTCTTTTATCTAACAGCTTTAAGATTCTGTTATTATGGTGAACTTCTGGGACTTTGTCCATGATGTGTTGTGGAGAGGTTTTTTCCTGATCATTGCTATTTGGTGTTCTATATGTCTCACTCATCTGTATTTTAATTTTTTTTATTGTATTTTTGAAGTTTTCTATTGCTATTTCTCTAAACAACTTTTTAATTCAACTTATGCTATTTTCTGATTTTTCACTACTGGCAATTAATCTTAGATTAATCTTCTTTGTGTCATCTAGCAGCCAAGGTGTGACAGTTGTTGCTATTAATTGGTTTTTCCCTGTATGTCGATCTGTAGATTGCCTTTGTGTAATTAACAATACCATAATCCATTCCTGGAGAACCTAGTGCTGGGCCTGGATCCATTTTTCATGTTCTCTTGCTGTTTTTAACATATCTGTGAGTAATTAGTTACTGACATCAGTCATATCTTCTAGTTCTGATACTCTGTTCTCACATTAGTCACATCTGCTGCCCATACTTTCAACAGAAATTTTAATCTCCTGGATTTCTGTTTGGTATCTTATCATGGACTCTAATTCTTTGTTAAACTCTTCATTTATTTTTTGTTTCAGTTTTTTAAAGTTCAGCTAGCTCTTTATTAGGGTCTTCTGTAAACTTGATGATTGTTTTATTAAGTGCATTATCTGTTTAGTTACTCACAAAAGTAACTTATTGTAAGTTACTTTTCTGTAAACTCACAAAGTAACTTATTGATCTGATTTTTATCTTCTATTTTACAATTTTGAATAATTCAGCTGTGTGGCTTTTGATTTCCTCCCCCTCAATGCTCTATGGCCCTGCTTTGGAGGAGTTGGGAGTTTTGGGAGGTATTTTGTTGCCTTGTCTTCTCATGTTTCTGTCTTTTTTCTTCTACTGATGTCTGTGAGTTCATTACAGTGGAAAGGCTTTGTTGCTAGTATGAAAACATCTTCATTTATTGTCTGCTTTGTAAGGATGCCTTTGGGTGTGACTAGGTATAGGCCTTTGCCTCCTTCCCATTACCCAGCCCCTTCCATTAATTTGGGATAGGAGGATGTAGCGTACTTGGTTCAGCACTAGGTTCTCCAGGAATGGGCCACAGTATTGTTAATGACACAAAGGCAATCCATAGATTGGCATACAGACAAAACCAATTAATAGCAACAATTATTCTACCTTGGCAACAACAACAAAATCAGGAACAATAGTAGTGTCAAAGACAAACTGGATATTGACGTACCATAAGAACCCATAATATACTATCCATATCTGTATCAATGAGATCTATAGTTTTAGTATAAACACTAAGAGAAACAAAGTATTGATGTATAGTAAACATCTACTGAATGCAACAACCATACTTCCACTAACAACAGAAAAGAATTCAACAGTAATAGTGTAGAGTTAACTATATAAAGTCTAATAAAGCTTAATAGTCATAGTAACAAACATAGAGGGGAGTGTTGAAGGGGGAATGAAAGAAGAAAATTTATATAATTAAACAATGGAAGTAAAGAAGGAAGAGAGAAAAGTGAGATACAAAATCCTATTGTGGAGTAAAAGAAAATTCAGAATTAGATAAAAGTAATAGAGAAGAATAAAAAAAAGAAAAAAAAGAAAAAGTAAGGAGAAGGAAAAGAAAAACTTAAAAGAAAAAAGGGAAAAATTCAAACCCCAAAAAATCAATGGAAGAAAAAAAGAGAAAAATGAATCTCCTCAACAACCCATCTGTATTTTTGAATGAATGTTTTCTCTCCAATATCTGTGGTCTTGGAATCCAGCACAGCACAGTTTTTTCTGCCTAGCTTCATGGTTGTGTGTTTATAAGCTGCATCCCTCTACACTAGAGGCCCCTCTGTCCTTATACTCCAGGCTGTCAGGAACAGTCCAAGCTGAGACATGTCCTTGCTCATGCTGGTGGATGGGGAAAGCAATCAGACCACTAATCTCTGTGCTTTATGTAGCCAGCAGTGAATGGTTTCAAGCATACTAATGAATTTAATCCCTACAATTTAAGACTCCTCTACCTCTAAAAGCCATGCATGACAGGGTTCTCCCAAAGAGGATGGGGACCTTGTGTCTTTCCAGGCCTGAGGTTAAACTTCTCAGGTGTCTATGTCTAGCTGATGCTTTTTCTGTAACTATTTCTTGTGGTAGTCATCTACCTAGTCACTGTAGTAGTGTGGTCTCAGAAATCCTGAAGTGAAGTTGTTCTGTGGCTCAGTCTAAAACAGCTAACTCCTTCACAGAATGGCTCCTGATTAAACCCTCTCAAATATGGTGGATGCTATCCTGGATTTCCTCTCCAACTCTAATCTTCTGTGTGAAAGGAATCACTTCTGAAGTAAAATCCCACACTAGTTTTCAGTTCATGACAACTATGGGCTTTTCTTGGGACTAGTGCTGCTGCCCAGTCCATTGTTTCTCCCTGGGGCTTCTGACTGTCTACTGGCTTACCTTCCTTCCCTGGGAATTGGCCTCATCCACAATCTGCACTCTGCAAATCTTTTTTCATCCTGGCTCTCTGCACAGAAAAGACCTCGGCAAAGCAGCACTTAGAATTGAATCCAAAGAGTCACATCAGGTTCTATGCAGTTTCCTTCTGGAGTCTAATTTTCTTTAGCTGCAGACAGGCTGCAAGCAGCCTGAAGACTTGGAGACAGCACAGACTACATCATAATAACCATCTATTAAACTTCAAAGGGAGAAAAATTAAAAACATGAATGCAGCTAATTGCCGGCTGCCACAAATTGGTTCCTGGGCATTATAAATGCGTTAATAGTTGGTCTAGATACCATTGTGATAGGTTGGTGCCATATAAAAATATGCACACAGGAGATGCAGCGATAACCAAGACCAGGCTGTGACCTCACCACATCACAGCTCCATGGCCCAAAGGGGAGAATTTTATGTGTTTTGTGTATATGGCATAATTATCTGTCACAAAGTAGCCAAAAACATCTCTTGTTTAACAATTATATTACCTAAAGACATGGAGTCTGGGTGAAACAGACCAAACGATTACTTACTATCCTGAGCTAGGAGTCAGAATGCCTGGGGGCCAGATTTGGCTTTAAAGTAACCAGCTGTGCACCCACAGGCAAGTTGCCTGTCTCTGTTACTCAGTGAGGAATGATATAATATTTAGGCTTATGCATTCACTTACTCATTTATTTAATACATATTTATTGGGCACCTACCATGTTCCTGGCATAATGCTAGGCAATGGGAAGAATAAAGCAAAGCCCTTGACCTTGAGATTATATTCCACCTTCAGGGTCCGCAGAAGAGCAATGGTAGCAAAGTTGTTGAGGCATGCACAGGTGCTGCAGGGGACAGGGAAGGAGCAACTAAAATTCAGCTGGGAGGAAAGAGGCAATGTCTCCAGCAGGCAAATCTTTGGAGTGGGCTTTAAATGGTAAATAGGCAGCAACAAGGAGCTATCAGAGGAATGGAGTACATGAAAAGGCAAAGATTAGGAAATAGTGAGTGTTTGGTGGTACAGTTAGATGACAAATGGGCCACGAGGCTCCTCAGTGAGGTCTGGGAGGTGTCGGGCACCTCTTGTAGGCGACAAATACTCATACTTATTTGGATGCCTTGTGTGTTCTGCAGATATCTATTGTTGGGACAAAATACCTGAAATAATCACGTTAAAATGAGGAAAATTCACCTTGATTCATGATTTCAGAAGTTTCCGTCAGCATCACCTGGGTCCATTGCTTTGGGCCTCTGGTGGCATAGTATATCACAAGGGAGGAAGCTGCTCACCTCATAGCAGCTGAGAAGGTGAAAAAGAGAGGAAAAGGGGGAGAGCTCCCAATATCTTCTGGAAAGGCATGCCTCCAGTGACCTAACTGCCTCTCCAGAGCTCCCAGCTCCAAAAGTTTTACTGCCTCCCAAAGTCCTTGCCTTGCCTACTGGTCACCTTGGCTGGTGACCAAGTCTTTGACACATGGGCTTTTATTGGGTCTGTGGCAGGGCTTGAGGATTTGCATCTCTAAGAAGTTGTTAGTGATGCTGATCTGTGGTCATTGGCCACTATACTAGGGAGTTTCCTTTTGATGGTTTTATGTCCAGATCTGCTGAAGCAAGTGGTTGGCACCACAGAGCAGATTGGAAGGGGGCAGGCTGAAGTCAGAGAGGCATCCAGTAAGCTTGCAAAGGCTATTGAGTTAAACTCAGCCACAACTTTCACAACTCACGAGACCTTGGTTCACTGTAAGCCTCTATGTTTATTTCCTATATTTAGCCTGGTACCAGTGCCTGAACTTATTGCCATTCATGCTACGTTCATTTGAACTATGAATCATTTCCTATTTAAATACAAATATGTCTGTAAGGGGCAGCATACAAAAGTGCTACTGGTGATTTATAATTGAATGTTAATTTAATTATGAGATCTCCTTCATGCAGAGCCAGAGGAGACTATTGTCATTTTTACCGACCTGGAAGGATAACCTCAGTCATAGCTGTGCTGCACCCTGATGGTCTGATATTACTGTGTTGGTCAGCTTTCCATCACTTTGACAAAATACCTGAAAAAAATCAACCAAGGAGGAAAGATTCATTTTAGCTCATGTTCAAGAGGGCTCAGTCCACAGTCACTTGGCTATGTTGTGTCCGTGCCTGTGGTGAGGCAGAGCATGATGGTGGGGAGTGCATGGTGGAGCAAGCTCATGCTGGCTCGGCAGTGGTGGGGTGGGGGGGCGCAAAATACACTCAAGGGCATGTCCCCAGGGACCCACCTCCTTCCATTAGGCTACACCTCTCGAAGTTTCTGCTATTTCCCAATAGCAGATTAAGCAGTGGATTTAACCATTTTTGAGGTTATAGCCTTCAGGATCCAACCCTCTCCCAAAAGCTTCACTTGTGAACTCTGCTGCCCTGGGGACTGAGCCTTCCATACATTAGTCTTTGGGGGATGTTTCATCTGGACAGAGTAATAATTATCCAAGGTGCTTCGCTTCCCTTGACCTCAGTTCGTTTCTTTCTTGGTGAAATCAGGGATAATAACAACAGGGCCACACAGTGTTGTTAAGAGGACTGCATTAAGTGAGAGACTATATGTAAAAGCACTTTGAATTATCAAATACTTAGCTAAACAGAAGTACTAAGACATATACGGGTATAGACACATCTTTTAGTTCTTTTAGTATACAGAAAGTCCCAGAGGACTCTCAGTGCATCTAAGATATCCGTCCAGCCTGTGGAGTTGTGCTGGGTGTGGAGACGGGAAGAGCGAGGTAGAATGTCATAGTGAAGGAAGCGGCTGAGATTAATTCTGATTTTACATTGGGCTTCTAGTCTTATTTCCAGTAACTTTTCAGATTTCTAAGCTGTAAATCTTAGAAATTTCCTCTAGCTATCAAATAAAAATTCTTTCAAGTGCCCCTAGGGACTTTCTGGGTTCTCTGTGGAGTCCTTGCGCTGTTCTCCATAAGCCCAGAAAAGGGCGGTATTGATCAGGCTCAGACTGAGTGCACTTAATCCTTTTAAACAAGTACATGTCTGGCCAGTCCTAAGCAACCTTTTCTTAACCTTGGTGGAGGTCTCCATCTCCAAGATACGGACAGGCTGAGTTTACAGAGCTCTTTAACTAAGACTGAAGTTTCTCTGTCCAGGAAGGCTTGTGTGGGGACAGCACATGTGCTTTGGGAAGGGTGGGTGTCAGCAGGTGCGCCCTGCACAGAAAGCTCTCTGCTTAGCCAGAAGCGAACAGTTTTCTTGGTGGCATGGTTAATCACAGCAGCTTCACCATGGTAAAAGAAAAACAGCACCCTCCCCTTCTCCTCCCATGGAAAAGAAAAGAGACATCTGCCAATTTGTAAGAGGATAATTTCCTAATTATCCCGTGAAGTTTGTTTTTTTCTGATGAATCTTTAAATCAGATTGAGAAGGGTGAAATCTGATCCTTTCTTTCTCAAAAACAAAAGGAAACAAAACAAAACAAAAACCCCATCACTGGCAGGGTTAGGTTTTCAGTGCCTCCCTCTACAGCTGAAAGAATGTGCTGTTCTCTGCCACTGAAGCCTCAGAGACAGTAGGTGGCCTTCGCAGAGGTCTCCAAGTATAAGGGGCAGGGCCACTTACTCCAGGCCTGCCCATTTGGACAGCCCCTCCTGAATGTGAGGGGCCCCCAAAGAACACATGACTCATAGCACATTCACTTCTGACTTATAGGAATAAAGTATGCCTCCTCTTTCTGTAGCTGTTACATTCCCTTCCAGGATTTTGTGGGGAAAGGAGGGGTGTTCCGGTTGTGCCTGTCAAACCCTAACCAACTGTCACCACCTCGGGCATTCCTAGACTGCCCTGTACGGGGTAGGCAAAGAAACTAATATTTCTGTAGGACCTGACAGGGCTTCCAGCACTTCCCACCTCTCGCCTCCTTGACAACAACCCTGTGAGGTGAGCCGGAGAGCTGCTGTTCTAAAGCGGGAAGTTGAAGATCAATGTCTAAATTCCCAAATGGAAATGCTGGTGGAAGGTTCCCCCAGGAGGAGGCCACCTTGGTAGCTCTGGTTTTCAGATCTCTGTTTCTCTCACTGTCTGCTTCTCTCTCCAGGGGGCTGGGGATGGCAGAGAAACAGAGACAGCAGCAGAAACAAACATGGCCCTGCACAGCAAGCGTGTGGAGAAGGCTTGTCCCAAGAACGGGGGTGGGGCGGGGGCGGGGGCGGGGGCGGGGACGGTGCTGAGTGCTTTGTCCTTTTTCCAGTTCCAGATCATCCCCAGGCATGCACTGCGGCATCCATCCCTTAACTCCAGTAGTTATCACACGCCTCTCTGTGTACGAAGTCAGAGGGCCTCATGGGCACGCGGGCAAGCAGAGTGATAGTGAAAATGATTATAGGATGTCATATGCATTATGAATCTCATTCATCTGTATAACCAATACGTACTAAATTTAAAAAAGATGCGTAGAAAAACATGCTTCCACTCAAGAAGCTTACATTCCAAGGATTATTTATTTATTGGGGTGCTGAGGACTGAACCCAAGGTCTCGCCTTGGGCTACATCCCTGGCCTTTTAAAATTTTGAGACAGGGTCTAGCTAAATCGCCAAATTGCCCAGGCTGCGCTCCAGCTTGTGAACTTCCTGCCTCAGCCTCCCTGAGACTAGGATTATAGGCGTGCACCACCACGCATTTTCAGGAGTCCCTCTAACCTCTTACAACTCTGTCACCGTTCCCTTTCGGTTCCTGTCCACACGCACCGCGCTCACACGCTCACATTTGTCCTCTCACTACCGCCCCTCCCCCATCTTGAAGTCCGCTTTCCTGTTCACATCTTGTGCATGTGCGCACACACGGATACGCGCTCGCTCCCAAGGCGCGCTCCCAAGGCGCGCTCCCAAGTGTGCACACACGCACTGCCCGCGGTCTTCCAGTTCCGCTCAAGCCAGGTGCTCGGCTCTGAGGCGCAGCCCGCGCTCCCGCGCTTCCGCGCGGCGGCCACAGGCGGACGCGCTGGACTCCGAGGCTGCAGCTGTGCCCAACAAGCGGCCGGGGTGGGTCCAGTCCCCGCAGTCTGCGCGCCAGGAGCCTCAGGCCCTCCGGCCTTCCAGAGCACAGCTCCTGCCCGGCTCTGCATCTTAGGCGCGCAGACCCCTCCAGGTTCCCCAGGGACCTGGCCCTCTTCTAATCGCCTCTTTGCCCGAAGACCGCCCGGGCTTCCCCTCCCCGGCCCCGCCTCTCCAGACCGATTCCTCCCTTCTCTAATTATTTCTGTGGCGCAGACTGAGGAGAGGAGAGAGTGAGCCCAAACCTCTGAGCCTAGCAGTGGTTTGGGGCCAGGCTCAGGTGGAAAATAATTATCTAGCTCTTTGGAAACGGCCTCAGCCCTGGGTCTGTGGCAGAAACTTGGACTCAGTGGCCCGAAACCAGGCTGAGTAGCACCTAGGGGCTGGCTCATTAAAGGCTCTTGCCTCCCGAAGCATTTTTAGTGGGTGGGTAGTTTGTTTGCATTCAACCCTAAGCAACCGCCTACCATGGGTTCTGCTTACAAACCTGGTCCCTGGCTACGGAAGTCAGGGCAATCGTTTCTTTCTGAGTTAAGCCTCTCTAAGTTCTCTCTCTGGCATGCCTATCAACCCAGAGCAACACCCTACCAGGCCCACTGTGTGTCCTTTGGGCCAGTCAATATTTTCCAGAGAAGCTCCCAGGGCCGATCCCACCCCTCGGCCTCTCTTGTGGAGAAGAATGGATGCAGTAGGCCAGGCAGGAGGACCTCCTGCCACCGCTTAGGACAGCTGACTGCATCCACCAAACTCCTGGTTGTGGAGGCCACTGTGGCTGGCAGCCATTTATTAGGTCCTGGAAAAGGCCAGGAGGGTGTAGGCCATCGTGGGAAGGTGGACCAGACCCTTGGCAGGTCCTACAGCAGGACCCACAGGGCCTGACTCTACCTCCTCAGCACAGCACAGAGAACCCTATTTTCTGCCCAACACTTAGTAGAAAGAGCACTCTGTGGAAGAGAGAGGGACACTGACTCCGGGGACAGGGTGGGGGATAGTTCTCTGTGAACTTAGGTCAGAAACCAGAAAGTTTGAAATGATCCTTGTGGTTACAGGTCTACAGCACTGGCTGCTGGAAGCTTGCCCCTTGTCGTTCCTTTCCCATTCGGATTCCAGTCGACGTGGATTCCCATTGCATTTACAGTGAGGAGACCGAGTCTGCTGAGGGTGTATAGTTGTGACTGTGAGAGGTAAAATAGGACCCGCTAGACCACCCTCAAATGATCTCATCGCCAGTAGTGCATTTTCCTGGCTCTTGCGAAGCAGTAGGGAAGGCTGGGAACGAGGATGCCCTCCCTCTCCACAGCCAGGCAGGCTTCGCCTCTACCTTGCACACAGTCCATGTTTGTGCCTTCTCTCTGAATTGTCTCCCCAACTTGGAGTGCCACTTAGGCTTCCAGTGTGGCTCCTACACTCCTGCTAAGATAACAATAAACCTCAGGTAACCTCAGATAATAAACCTCTTCCCATGAACCTTTTCCTCTTCCTGCCTACTCTAGCTTTTGCCCATCTTCCTCTAAAGCTGAACCCCTTTGCATTATTGTTTTTGATGATCCTCTTCGTTGTTTCCAAGTCCTTTGTCTCGTGCTTCAGCTAGACTGATCTAAGAGCAGAGGCTGTGCACTGACACTTCGTCAGGTACCTCACTGTTTCTAGTATGGTGCTAGACATGACGCTATACTTGAGAACTCTTGTTTGGCCAATTGATCAGACATGCTAAGAAATCTAGCTAAATGTGGTCCAAGTAGCTTTGGCACCTGACGTGGAGAGATGGTATTTATTACTGGGCTCTCAGCCCTTCACTGGCTAGCAGCAACTTCCCATCCGTTGCCCACCTGGTTCCTCATACCGCTCAGAAGGCTTTCACCTGGATTAGCCAAGAAAGGGAGACAGAACTTAATTGTATCTACTGTTCACATCAAGGCACCCAAGGACCCCTGGGGCCAGATGATGAATCTTTAACAATGCCTGTGGCACGTGGCAACTGAAGGTATGTAAGTGAAAGACAATTATATACATAAAAGATATGGTCTACAGTGCAAATAAGTCCAGAAAGCAAATGACTCTTTTGGGAGGAGTAGTTCTATGCTTCCTGTTGAAGATTTAAGGACATTTAAATATATCATCTAAGGTCGTGTTATTTCCTTTTGCTTTCTCAGTATAGGTGAGTGTTCATTCTTTATTTTAGCAGTGTGTAACACTTTTTCATATCCATCATCTCATTTCTCACAAAATATAGAAGGGGGATAACAAATTACTTTTTAAGTGGGTGCTTATTTAATACCTACATATACTAGGCACCCAGCCAAGGACTTTATGTGTATTTATTGGTTTATTCATTACCATTTTGTGGATCTAGAAACTGAGGCACAGAGAGTACTGATTTCAAACCATACAACCTGCCAAGTGGCAAAAGAATGGGTTTGAACTGAGGTCTCCTGATGTATAACCTGGCAGGGAGAGGGACAACTTCCAGATCCCCTTGCCTCATGCCTGTGGCTGCATCCAGTGCCGCTTT
Source organism: Chinchilla lanigera (assembly GCF_000276665.1). Classification (NCBI taxonomy): domain Eukaryota; kingdom Metazoa; phylum Chordata; class Mammalia; order Rodentia; family Chinchillidae; genus Chinchilla; species Chinchilla lanigera. The sequence continues at coordinate 30,558,056 of NW_004955412.1, read as the reverse complement.
AACTCAGGACCCCTCTCTCGTTGGCCCTGAAGAGAGCCCTGGCTCACTCCTGGGGAAGGCTCAGTTACGGGGGGTGGTACCCCTGCACTCAATGGCCCGTAAGACAACCGGCCTTAGAAGAAGACCAAGGAGCTCCAGAGCTTGCTCTGCTCCTTGCTAGCCAGGTGCAAACTTGGCCATTTACTTAAGCTCTCCAAGCCAGTATTTCTGTATTTGCAGATTAGGAACGATGATCCTGACAGGGCTGTTGTGAAGATCCAATGAGACAGCATTAGTATGAAGAACTTATAATAAAATTCCACTCCTCTTGCCTTTCTCCTGTTCTTCCAGGGGGACACTGTCTACCTGGGTGCAGGATGTATTATACTGAAGGAATACAGTTATCGGAGGGTCACACTCCTGAATGTAAGGAGGCAGGCTCTCTGAAAGGAACATTCACTCCTACTATCATTTAGGGAGAAGGCCCATCTCCATACTGGAAGTAGAACTCATAAAGTAGATAGTGGAAAGAGCTTTGACCTCTTTGCCTCTCACCCTCCAGCCTGGACACTGAGGGTCCTTGGAAGCTAACCCTTGGGGACAGCTGAGGGTAAAGAGAGGGGCCTCTCTGTGTGGGCCATGGTGCAGAACCTGTAGATTATCTGCACATTGTCTCTGGCTGTTACCTCCTACTTCAGTTACATCATGTTTAAAAGCTCCAGCCTGGTCTCAGCTGTGCCTCCACGGAGGACCCAAGTCTGGGCCTCTTGAGTAAGAACAGCAGCAGCATTCCAGTCCACATGGAGTGGTGCCAACAGTGTATGTTGGTGGGAATGTCCCCGGTGCAGAAGGGAGCAAGGCTACCAGGTGGAGGTCCTCCCCTCAACAAGTGCTATGGGCCAACCAGCCCTCCTTGCAGGTTTTACTGGGAACTGAGGTAGCTGAAATGAAACATCCATCTGCTGCCAGATGACACTGCTGGAGCTTTGTGGGCATTTTCTCACCTAAGCTGCGCACTAATTACAAGGTGGGTGTTGTCACCTTTCCCCACATTTGGGGAAACTTGGCCTTGGAGAAATCAGTGGGTTCTCTCCAGGGGCCTGGCTGGTGAGTAGCTGAGCTGCATCCAAAGGCAAGTCTTCAGGACTCACCTGCCCATGCTGTCTGCACCCTGTGCTGAGGCCCCAGATGGCATGGCCTCCCTTGGCTCCTTATTTCTGCTTGAGAAAAGGGAGGCAGTGTTTATTTTGCTGGCTGGGATAGGGATCTTTATCACCCTCAGAAAAGCATGTATTCCATCCCTAATTGTGCATCTCACTGGGCCAGCACCAAACTGTTTTGTAAATGAAAATAATTAAGCTAAGTATACAGACAGGGTTTATGCCCTCCAGCAACATAGGATCCCCAGCACATGAAGGGCAGTCCAAATGCCATACCCATAAAGCCAATGCAATGCCATTTTCTCAGGATCTGTCACAACCATAGATTGCACCCTTTCCTTAGCAAGGATGCATTCTGGGCATGGAGATGTGGGAAGTCTTCCAAGTCCATCCCACTGCTGGTAGATGCCTCCAAGGGGTTCAGACTTTGGGGACAGAGAAGCCTTCTCATGACCTGTGTGACGTAGGATAAGTCCCTTACCATCTCCATGCTTCAATCTACCACCATGGTATTGGACTCAGAAGTCCCACTGTCATAGGCTTGGTACCCACGACATAATGCGTGGCAAGCACTCACATAAAGCCCTGCAGAAAGTAAGTTCTTAATAACTGAGGGCCACTGTTATGTACCTGGGTGAAAGACTTGCCCTCCAAATGACTTAGGGGTAAGGGAAAGGTTTGTACTTCCACAGTGTTGGGAAGAGGACTTTACACAGCAAGAGACGTCCCTTCTAATGTGGTAGCAAAGCACAAGACTTTTGTTATTCTTACCTGTTCATTCTCGGGAGAGGACCAAGCTTTGGCCTTTCTGGAGCGATCTCTCCAGAGTCTGTCTCTAGGTTGGTGCTTTGTCCTTAGTTCTTTAATCTGGAGTGATGTGCAGCTCTCCTGAGGTGAAAGACTTGAAGGAACAGTGAGAAGCAGCCCATGACAGGGTTATTGACCTGGACACAGTAGAAATTCAATGAGTAGGCTCTGAGGAAGCTGACTTGATACCAGGGCCTCCATCCCTTCAGACCCATGGAGGCCTGAGGAATAAAGGGCAGGGCCATTGACCACAGCAGGTGAGACATCTGGGGTTACCGAGGGGCCGCATTGTGGGTAGAAGGTTCTGGAAAGTCCTTCTCACCCTGAGAGAATCCCCAAAATGTTTACTTCTCACTCAGAGCTCGCCCGGGAGTACAGGGGCCTCAGCCACGCAAGGGCACACACTTAGAAAATCTTTTTGTTTTTTCTTGGCAGAGGTCCTGCACAGCACAGGTTTCATGCTTAATGGCCTGTCAGGAGGAGAAAAAAAATCTGCAGAACTAAGGGAGAAAAAGATTAAACTAATAATAAAACCAAACCCAAACATTCCCGCCCTCCCTCCCCTCCACTCCAGCTCTTACTTACTTAGCTGTCTTCCAGCCAGTTCCCCTCCCAGGCAAATAATATTTATTCCATGAGGCCCTGACACACCAGTCCGGAACAAGACAATGCTTGATTGTTTCTTCCTTCCCCCTGCGGCAAATGTTGGGCTGGAGTGCAAGCCTTGGAAAGGGAAAGGAGAGTGCTTGCTGTTCTTGTCCGGGGACCTAGCTCTGAGCTGTCAAAACAAGCCTGAGACTCAGTGGGGGAGGGGTGGTGGGCCCGAGATGAGTGCAGCTACTACCCAACCTGCTCGGAAAGTTTCAGTCTTTTAGCAAAGTTCCTGGCAGCTGTGACCACTTATACGGCTTTTGCTTCCATTAAGCAGGAGAGTCATTAAGTCGAGGAGCTTAAGGCAGCTCTAAAGAGCCTGGGAGCTCAACAGAAAGTGCCAATTCATTGTGTGGTGGATAAATAAAAAACAAAACCTGGAGACTCAAGTCAGAGGTGAGTTTCTCTAGTAGTAGGGCTTGATGGCTGACCCCAGAGTGACCTCATGCTAGAAACAGTTTCTTGTGTGAGTCAAAGCATCGAGTGCTTCGGATGCAGTCAAATCGTGGACGGTGGTCACCAGGTTCCCAGGTAGTGTCTGGGCTGCTGGGGCCCAAAAGGCCCAAGGGAAGCATGACTATGCCTATTTTACAGATGAAGAAACTGAGGTTCAGAAAGGCTAAGCAACATGTAATAAGACTCTAAAACCCCAGGCTTTTGATCCCCAATGTACTGCTCTTGCCAGGCTAACCCTGCACAGCGTCTTGGAGGTGACTGTTGACCTCAAGGGCTTGGCTTCTACCCTGGTCACTGTGTGCTGCTAACCTCTCCTGTCCCCCCAACCAGAGACCTGGCATTGGAAGACAGTCAGAAGAGAGGAAGTCTACCCCAGAGACTGTCTCTTCACCCATTTCACTGAGGTCAGGAAGCAGCTGGGAGAAGAACAACAAGGTTTGAGTCTGATACCTTTCTCAACAAGGGAGTTTTCCTTCCTTACTCAGACTTGTCAGCAATTTCTCTCTTTCCTGGGGCTGAACGGGAAGGGCTGACTGCACCTGCAGAGAGACTGTGGGATTCGGGGGTGGGGCATTTACCTGGGACTAGAGGAGTGGTCCAGGAATATTTGGCTCCCTGCAACTACAGTGGGTGGGTGCCTGGGTAGGTGGAGGGTATAAGGCCTCACTGCTATTCCCTAGAAGGCCAGCATGGCAGAAATGGTGCTTCATACAAGAATTTTGAAGGGCTTCGTGAACCAGGACCAGAGGTTTACCTCTGCTTGGACAACCCTGGCTCACTGACAATCTCGTTTATCCCCTGTGGGATTACTCAGGCTGTAAAAGTTCTATGTATTTGTAAAGGGAGGAGCAGATCCATATCCCATCTGTTGACACCTGGACCGCAGATCTCTCCTTGCCCGTCCCAGTGCCCTGGCTGTGTTGCTCCCTGAAGTGGGTGAAGGGAAGAACACCTGGTGGGTGAGTGCTGGGAGAACCTCCCATTAGCAGCTGCCACCTCTGCCAAGAGCCCTGATCATCACACAGTGGAACAGAAGGCCAGGCAAGAAGCCTGAAAGCACAGTTCCCAACACGTTTCCCTCACACACATACTCTCAGTGGGCCTGATCTTGTCAGCAAAACTGGGCTCCCTTGGTCCCGGGAAGCCTCTGCAGGAGTCCCTCTGATTTCCAAGCACTTCATTTCATGACCGTGTTAGTTTTGGCTCCAACGCCAAGTGAGTAGAAGATTCGAGATGTTCTGTCTTCAGTGACAGGTCTGAGCAGGGTACATGCACTTTTCACTACGCCATCCTCAGGCCTGTCAGTGCAGAGGTAGGAGAGCAGGGAGGAGGAGTTCTCTCGTGTTTTAGGGGGGGTTTCCTCAGTGTCAAGCTGCTGTTGAAGAATGGGACGATTGTAGGAACGAGTGGCCATTTGGAAAGGCGCAGGGTCAGAGCTTAAGACACATGCCTCTGATCACACCGCTGGCAATGAACACAGTGTTGTGCAGCTGAATGGGTCTTTCTGGCTCTTCATTTCCTCATCTGGAAACTAAATTGGATTGATGCTCTCCCAGGCCCCCTTCCAATCCAACATTTTATGATTCTTAAACAAGGTCAATACTGACGTCCTATATTTCCAAAGAAAATTGCCACTCTGCAGCCAGGGTAGGGAAGAGGCTTTGAATAGTTTTTCGTGCTGTGCTGAGATTCTTAGTGTCCACCTCCACACTTGTCCATCTGCTTTGCCCAGCACAGTTTCCACCCAAGATTGCCCTGTGGCATTTGCTGTCCTCTGAGTCCCTCAAGAGAGCCTCCAAAGGCCACAAGAAATCTGGGAGGTCTGCGTCTCAATCTGACCGTATCCAGTAAACGGGATGAACAATCCATTCCAGGAAAGCACTTTGTGACCCTTCAGGAAAAAACCAAAGGGACCATGAAGCAGCCTCATGGAGGCTGATTCTCTAATCCCAGGCCCTTTGAAAGCCAGTGGCCCTTTACTACTGAGCTGCTCACTCAGGAATTTTGTTGGTTTCCCAATTTACGTGGAGGTAAGGGCTCCTGGCAGATGCTGGTGACTTACTCACATGCATTGTGAACTTGGATCAAGACACCCTCTTTTTGGATTAGTTCTGAGCCTGGTCTTAAAGCATCTCGCTGAGGCAGTGAATGGTTTTGCAATGCATTTCAGTCAGCCTTTTACAACCTCACTCATCAGGCCTTGGGGACCTAGGCTTACATCAACCGACTTGGCGGGATACTGTGCTGGAGGCAACTGAGTCACCTGGTAAAGGCCCGTTACCTGCCAAACATAGCTTTCCTGGATCCGCCTTTCCGGTGTGATGAACCCACAGGATTAATGTGAGAGCTCCTCCCTCTTCAATCTGTATGGCCTCTTTTCCCATGCCCCTCACCTGCTGCTTTTCTCCTCAGGTAGGAAGTCCTGAGGTGGGAAAGGAGGAGCAATTAGCTATCTGGGTCTCCAAGAGTTTCTCCCTTTAATAATCCTGAGGATTCTGGGACTCCACTTTGCAAAACATGGAAATTAATAGAGAAGGTCTTTCAGAGCTGTTCAGAGATACTTGTACATTCTTGAATATGCCAAGGTCTCTCAGGCTTCTAGGGCCTTGAGTTGCTGTTTCTTCTGGCCAGAATATTCCAATTGCACACGGCTGATTAGTTTTTATCTGTTCTTTAAGATTCAGCTCCTTCATGAAGTGAACCATTTATTCAATAACTTAATGAAGCACATACTATGTATCAGACACTACTGTAGAAGTTTAGATACAACAGTGAACAAAATACCCCAAATTCCAGCCTTTATGAAGATTATAATCAGACTCAGCTTTCAGTGATATCACTCTGGCTTTCTTATTAAAAAACAGACTGTAGCATACAAGAGTAGAAGCAGGAGGTCAGGGAGGAGGCAACTGTGGTCAGCCAGGCCAAAGAATCAGTAGCTTAAACTAGGGCAGGAGCGATGGAGGTGAGCAGGAGCAGTCAGGATCTGGAAATAATGTGAATGCTGATCCAGCAGGATTTCTTAAGTGATGTAGGAAACACCGAAGAGGCCGGGATAAGGTAGCAAGGTATTTGATTGGAGGAGTCAGAGAGTGGATCTGCATCAGCTGAATGGAGAAAATTGTAGGTGGAACAGGTTTGGGGATTGAAAAGATCATGAATTTGGATTTGGACAGGTTGTGCTTGGAATGCCTACTAGACATCTGGACGTGGGTGTCCAGAATACAGTGGGCAGTAGGAAAGCCAGTGTGGCCATCAGAAGTAGTCAGACTGAAAGATGATGTGGGGTTGTTGGTAGATAGTTTATACTTAAAGAGGAAGACGTGGATAAGTTTGCCTAGAGAACAAAAGTATTCTGAGGTCTGAAACACGCAAATCTCCAGCATTTAGAGTTCGAGGAACTAGGAAGATGCTGAGGAGACAGAGAAACTAGCAGGTGCAGTAGGGGAGGGCAATGTTTTACAAGTCAGCTGAAGAAAGGGTCCCTCCAGGGAGAGGATGATCCACTGGCAAGTGTAGGTCAAGGACCAGGGAATCAATCATCAAATTTAGCAATTCAGAAGTCAATGGTGACCTCGTTAATAATAGTTTCTGAGGTTTGAAAAACAGCTGCAGCAGAGAAATGAGTGATTGTTCATATAGGTAGCTCTTCTGAGGGATGCTGTTTGAAAGGTGATTAGAGAAATGGCTCACTAGATGGAGACAAAGGTGGGTCAAATCAATGTTTTAAAAATTATATGGACTAATGAATTAATTAATGGACTATGGAAACCATTGCCATGTATTTTGTGTGCTTAGTGCAGGGCCAGGAGAAAAGGTTGAGAAAAGGTTGTTTTCATCTTCAATCAATCAGCCCGTGATGTTGGGCCCTCATCCAAGTCTGCCGTCTTTCTTTTACTCTGGGGTGAGAGATGTGTTCATTTTTGTTTATTATCTTCTGCAGACCACTAGCCTTGTATTTAGCAGACCAGCAGACTATCTGCCATTTCGTACTGGATGCCTGTTATTTGCGCCATGTCAGCTCTTTGCCAGAGGACTGGCATTTTGCCATACAAAGGATTGATAATGCCTGAGCCATGGGTTATAAAATAGTCTTGTAATTTTATGGTAAGGTGGCATCACTTCCTCAGCAGGCACAGTATGGTTGATAATGTCTTACAATAATTAATCAACAAGGAAATTGTTTAAAGGAGATATTTAAATAGTCTTCATGCCTCTGAAGAGTGGTGCCAGGCTCTTGATCTATCTAAGAATATTCAAACAATGGCTAATCCTCTGCTAAGTGAGATGGAGCACACAGCAGAAATATGGCTTCTCTTCTCTGGAAAGATGAAGTATCTATGCTTAGCACTACATGTAAATAAATGAAGAACGATACAAATGCTCCATCATGTGTTATAAAATGTACTTAAAGTCTAGTAGCACAAAATAACAACCAATCATATAATTGCTATAAATAATAACATTAAATGGAAATGGTTGACTCATGTTGGAGTTGATTGGATATATTTTTTTCCTCATAGGTAGGCAAATCTTTTCCCTTTAGAATCTCTTAATTCCAACACATGAATAGACATCATTCTCCCATTAATGTCTTGATAGTATAGTAAAAACAGAGGAGTGCCGAGGGCAATCAGATCCACATTTAAACCCCTATTTTGCTGTTTGAATGTGAGACCACAAGCAGTTACTTCTGTGAACTTTAGTTTCCTTATCTGTAAAATGGGGATGGTAATACTTGTCTTCACAGGGTTACTGTGAAGTTCAATGTAAACATGAATGTGAATGGCCTGCCAGACAATAGACAACTAATGATAGCAGTTAGCTTAATTGGCAGTATTAGTGGTGGTAGTAAGATTGTGTTAGTGCTGGTAATCTCCAGGTGTGGTGTTCTTAGGGGCTCACCTCCACCCTTCTCTCCTTGCTATCAGTCCTATTGGCAGGTGGAAATAGGTTGGCATAACCATATCATTCATCCATATTAGCCTTCACACATTCACTTAATAGTCTGCGGACTGCCTTGGAAGTTCCAAGTAACAAAAACTCTGCATTCATGGAACTTATGTTCTTAGGAGTTTTAAAAATAATCTGCATCATGTCAAATTTAATATATCACTTTCCTTTCTTTATGGCTTCACTTTACATTGCCATCTAATTGCCAGCCTATCCTGCTCCAGGAAAGAGTAAACTGAGGCAACATACAGCCCTCTGTCAACACACGTCAGCCACTAGTAGCCTTTTCCTATTGCCAGAGACTAGCCAACTTACAAAAGTGTGTGTTTTCCCCCTAAGCCTGTCCAATGAAGTGAGTTGGTAAATCGTGCCTCTCTTCTCTGTTACTTTGAGAACAGACTAGAATCACTGTACCACTTTAGAGCAAAGATACCATAGAACGTTATCCCTTTTGCTTAAAGGATTGGGGGAGGAGAAAGAATTCTAGGTGATCAGAAAAGAGAAAAGGCCTGGAAGCCATTAGTTGGGAAGGAGGCCAGGGGCAAAGATAGAGAGGTAAATTTAGAGCCTGATTTCCCCTTGAAGTCTTTGCCATCCTGGAAGTAGGTCATGAACATATTCAATTAAAAAACAAACTGTGTGGTCGCAAGTATTGTAGTCCCAGTCAGGTGCTTCTTTCTTCAGGACTCAAGTGTGAGCTCTTGTCCCCTGGCTGTCAGTGGGAGTGCAGTGCACACTTGGCCTTGTCAAGGATGGACAGTGATGAGAGGGGGTGAAACAGTTTGGCACCAGCATGAACCCTTCACCCAAAACTCAACTCAACCCCAGGGATTTCTGAGCTGTCGAAGAAACTGTGACAGCTTTCCCTGCTTAATCAAGCCCTCTTAAGCTCCCTTGAGGCTAAATAGGGAAGAAGCAGCCATGAATTTTATGTCTTTCTATGGGAATGTGTCATTTCTAAAAGCAACAGCCGTTCCTCCAAATAAATATATAATCAAAGAAAAAACAATGTTCTCTGCTTTGTGAAACACTGACCCCTCCTCCATTATTGAAATTCTGGATTCTCCATAAATTAACAGAGTAGCAGTATATGTAATGGATTTCAATATATGTTTGAAACTCAATCCAGTTAGGATTAAATGTCCCCGCAATCATTTCTTTGTTATCTGTTATTTATCTCCAATACACAGTGGGCAGTGCTAGACACTCAGAAAGCCTTTTTGATACCCATAGACTTGATACTCACGGCAGTGTCAGAACAGGCCAATGCATCCTCAAATGAACACCAATAATTAAGGACTTAGTGAGTTCTTTATATTTTACTAACTCTTAAGTCAACAGTCTGCTACTCATTCATTGGCACATTTTCTCCAGAGAGATAATTGCTACTCTTCCCGCAGGTAAGTTTTTGTAGAAATAAATGATTCAATATTAGATAACTTCAGCCAGCCAAAGAAAACAACCTCAAGCGCGTAACACTGTTTGATTTCAATGGAAATTGCAAATTAGCTTTAGCAGAACAAAAATTAAGCTGATTACCATATTCCCTCCCTAGTCCCCTTCTAAAAGAATCTCATTTTATCATATTTAGAGGCATTACTGCACAGTGATTAAAGTCCTGAGCTCTGGAGTCAGACAGACCTGAGTACAGATCTCTGTTTTGGCACCTATGGGACTTTGACCATGTTATTTGGCTTTTCTATGCCTACTTCATAGAAATTGTTAGACTTGTGTGAACAACACAATGTATGGCAGTGACTATATGATAGACAGGGCTCATCAATTAAAAGAAAATTATTTTGATGGTCATGACTGCAGATATTAATACAGGCTGCCAATCTGCAGAGTAACTATTACTATAGGCTAAGAATTTCTGCTCTAGGAAATGACAAAGAATTAGCTACCATCATAAAACATCATATATTGTATGATTCTATTTATATGAGATGTCAAGATTAGATAAATCTCTAGGAACAGAAAAATATGTTACAGTGATTAGGGGCTGGAAGGACTAGGGGAAGTAACTGCTAATGGGTACAGGTTTATTTTAGGTATGATGAAAATGTTCTAAAATTAATGGTTATGATGAATGTGAACGTTATGTGTATCTAAAATGTACCAATAAAACCTAATGTAAAGAAACATAAAAGGAAAAAATAATAAATTTGTAGTAAAAAATAGAATTGATGGTGATAATAGTTGTACAACTCTTTGAATATACTATAAACCACTAAATTATATACTTTAAGTGAATGAATTGCACAGGATTTGAATTATATCTCACTGGGTTTTTTCTCCAACTCTCTCTCTCTGTAAAGAAGTCACCTTCAGGGTAAAACCTCATGTTGTTTGTTTGTTTGGCTTTGGTTAGTTCATTTATTTTTATTTCACACCAAAATGTGCTTTTCTTGGGGCTAGTGCTACTGGCCTATCTAGTATTTTTCCCTAAACCAGCCAACCCTTCTGACCTTTCTTCTTTCAGGTTTTGGCTTCTTCCTTAATTAGCTCAGTTGTGTGGTAGTCATCTGTGTGTTCATGTGCTTCTTAGAACTATTTGCAACAATGAAGTATTTCCAATCCCCAGGGAAATTAAGTAGAATCCAATGAGGATCTTCTATTCTGGACTCTGCCCTCTTCCAAGATCAGGTCCATTGGTTGGTTCACATTTTCTGCAGCTGTTTGCAGAGGGGAAACAAAAGGCAGAGCCAGACTCAACTTGGTAGTGATCATGGCCAAGGTGTTGAATCCACAGGTGTGGAGTTGGTTGAACACCAGCATACAGGTCCGTGTGTTCTGTAGGGCATTATGCAAGATGGTGATACCTAGTTTTAAAAACATATAAGGCACTTCTACAAATAAGAAAAAGTTCAATAGAAAAATGGGGAAAGAAACATCAAGAAGCATTTCATAAACCAGAAACACATACAACTAATAAACATATCATCTCTCTAATAATCATGAAGAAGATCACAAAACTCCCAATTCCTACAAAGCTGATCTACATGTCATCAATGGGGGGAAAAATCAAAAGCCACATTTCAAAAATATCTGAAATAACAGAGAAGGTAACAAAACAGATCAATAAGGTGTTTAGTAAATTCAAAGCATATATAATTATTTTTAAAGTAGATATAGTTAAAGAGATAATGATCTTAATAAAAGAAATGATCAGTGAATCCATAAAAAAAGTAGTAAAAACTAGAGGAGCTAAAGAAAGAGATGGAAACTATAAATACCCAGCATAGAAAGAACTGGAGTCCATAAAAAAGTTCCAAACAGAAATCCAGGAGATGAAAAATTCTATTGAAAGTATGGGCAGAAGAAATAATCAGTTTGAGAATAGAGTGTTGGACCTAGAAGACAGGGCTGTGGTTGGTGATCAGCTAATGAGAAATACCTTCTTAAAAACATTAAGATAACTTAAAAATGGATCCAGCACCTGCTAGGTGATGCAAAGAAAACTAATATAAGGTTAATTGGAATTAATGAAAAAAATCAGAAGATAGCATGAAGGGCACAAACACTTTTCTACAGCAATGATTACAGAAAACTTTCCAAATATATAAAAAAAGAATTTAGGGCTGGGGATTTAGCTCAGCAGCACAGCACCTGCCTGGCAAGTGCAAGGTCATGAGTTCAATTCCTGGGGCTGGAAAAAAAAACAAAAAAACAAAACATATAGAATTTAACATACAGATAAATGAGGCCTATACAACCCCAATAGCCATTATCAGAACAGAATCACTTGAAGACATATCATAGTTAAGGCTTCAAAACCCAACACAAGAACAAAATCTTAAAAACCATTAGAGAAAAGAAACAAATCACTTATAAAGGAAAACCCATCAGAATTACATCTGACTTTGCAACACAAACCCAAAGTCAAGGAAAACTTGGAGGAAAGTGTATTAAGCCTTAAAAGAAAATAACTTCCAGCCCAGGCCCACATATCCTGCAAAATTATCTTTTAAAATTGATGGAAAAATAAGATATTTCCATGGTAAAGAGCACCTAATAAAATTCATGACCACCAAATCAGTGCTCCAAAATAAAATTCTCAAGGGTATTCTAGAAAAAGACAATGAAGCTAGCAATGCCCAAAAAACCCAGTAGAATGAATTCATCTTGTCTCATCTAGACAAGATGAGAAATTAAGTAGAAAGGAAAGAGGGAATCAGCAGCAGGAAAATAAAACAATGGTAAGAACAAATCAGCGTATCAATTATAACCATCAGAGTGAATGGTCTCAAGTACCAGTCAAAAGGCACAGATTAACAGAATAGAGAAAGAAACAAAATCCAACAATATGCTGTTTATAAGAAACACATTAACCTTAAAGAGAAACTCGTAGACTGAAAGTCAAAGCATGGAATACAATATCCTATGCAATAGGAACCCGGAAAAAAGCAGGAGTAGCTATGCTAATTTCAGAGTGGATTTTAAAGCAAGACTAATCAGAAGAGACAAAGACGGCCACTACATATTGGCTCAGGGAATAATTCAACAGGAATAGATAACAATTATAAACATATAACACCAAATACTGGCACACCTAACTTTATAAAATAAATACTAATGATTATGAAAACTTAGATAAAGACAAATATAATAGTAATGGAGGACCTCAATACTCAACTGTCACAAATGGACAGATCAATGAGACAAAAAAACCAACAAAGAAATACCAGAGTTGAACCAAACCTTCCAACAAATAAACCTGATAGACATGTACAGAGTGTTCCATCCAACAACAGAATAAACATTCTTCTCAGTAGCACATGGGACTTTCTCCAAAATAGGCCACACACTAGCCCATAAAGCATGCTAAAGTAAATGCAAAAGATTGTAATTATCTCATGCATATTATGAGATCATATTGCAGTAAAACTAGAAATCAATGGCAAAAGACACCATAGAAACTATGCAAACACATGGAAATTATATAATACCCTCTTGAATAGTCGAGGGACATAGATGAAATCAAAGAAGAAATTAGAGCATTCCTACAATCAAACATTAATGCCAGCACATCGAACCAGAACCTATGAAATACAATGAAAGCATTTGTAAGAGGGAAGCTTATAATAGTGAATTCCCACATTAGAAAAACAGAATGCTCTCAAATGAATAACCTGAGGATGAACCTTAAGATCCTAGAAAAACAATAACAACCCAAACCCAAAACTAATATGAGGAAATAAATTATAAAGATCAGAGCAGAAATTAATGAAATTAAGACTGAAAAAGCAATACAAAGAATCAATGAACCAAAGAGTTGGTTCTTTGAAAGATTAAACAAAATAGAGACATGCTTAGCCAATCTTACCAAAGTAAAGAAAGAAAATACCTACATCCAGGCAATTAAAAATGAAAAAGGCAAAATCACAACTGGTTCTGCTGAAATCCGAAAGATCATTAGTAACTACCCGGAGAACTTGCAATCTTATAAGATGGAAAATTCATAAGAAATGCAAAAATTCCTAGATACATATGAACTACCAAAGCTGAACTAACAAGATATAAAAATCCTGAATAATCCAATATCAGTCAATGAAATTGAAGAATAAAAAAGAAGTACTAAGAAAAGCCCAGGTTCTAAGGATTCATTGCTGAATTGTATAAGAATGTTAGAGAAGATCTAATGTCATGACTCCTCAGCTCTTTAATGAAATCAAAAGGGAAACAGTACTCTATAAGTAATTCCTGGAAGCAAGCTTTACCCAATTCCAAAACCAGAAAAAGACCTAACCAAAAAAGACAACTATAGGGGTGGAGATTTAGCTCAGTGGCACAGTGCCCGCCTGGCAATCATGAGGTCCTGAGTTTGATTCCCAGCACCAACTCTCAAAAAAGAGAGCCACAGACTGATCTCTTTAATAAACATAGATGCAAAAATCCTCAGTAAGATCTGACAAAGAGAATACAGCAAATCATCAAAAAGGCATTCATGATGTCCAATTAGAATTCATTCCAAGGATACAGGGATGGTTCAACATGAATATCAATAAATGTAATATACCACATAAACAGAAGCAAGGACAAAAATCACACAACATGTCAATAGGCACAGAAAAATCATTTGACAAAATTCAACATCCATTCATGGTTAAAAAAAAAAAAAACTGAAGAAAATAGGAATAGAAGGTGTTTATTTCAATCTTTGACAAACCAACTACCAACATTATATTAAATGGCGAGAAGCTGAAAGCTTTCCTTCTAAAACCACAAACAAGGCAAAGATGCCCACTATCACCACTCCTGTTCAATAGAATCCCTGCAACATTAGCCAGAGCAATTAGACAAGAAAAATAAATAAAAAGTATATGAATAGGAAAGGAAAAATTAAATTACCATTATCTGCAGATGACATGATCCTCTACAAAGAAAATCCCCAAAACTCCAAAAGACTCTTAGAATTAATAGTCAGATTCAGTAGCTTAGAAGAGTCCAAGTCAACAGTCAAAATCAATAGTATTCCTATACACCAATAAGAAATTCACCAAGAGAAAAATTAGGAAAATAATGTCTTTCATAACAGCACCAAGAAACCCCTTTCTTGATCTTCCATACTTTGGAGAGGAGCTCATTTTCATTTTTCCCTCCTTTTAAGGATCACTATATGCCCACTCAGTATTCATTCTTGTCTTACAAACATTTGTTTGTAATAACAATGATAATATTTTATATTTACATGAGGCAGTTTCACACCTATTATCTCCTGGCATCTTGAAGAGGAACACACTTGGGCATTATTGTCCTCCGCTCCATTGATTAGGCTCCAAGAGTGACTTGTCCAATTGTGACACATCATCAGAAGTGGCAGAGCCAGTTTTCTAACTCAGAACCAGGGCTTCCAGCTCCAAGGTTATAGCTCTCTGCTGAATATCATTAAATATCAGTTAACATTTTTTGTTTCCAAGCATAAAAATAAACCCTGACCAAAGTAAGCAAAAAGGAGTTTATTGAAAGGAGACTGGATCCTGAGTAGCTCACTGAATTGAAAAGAGACAACTAAAACCCTTAGTCCTGGGAAGGTAAAGAACCAGGGTCATCACAAACATCTGAGTAACAAGACATCACAGATCTTACTGTTGGCACAATCATTGGAGGACGCAACTCTAATCCTGTTCTGTCCCTTCTGTTCCCATTCAAAACGCAGATCCTTAGTAGAAAAGGGGCTTCACTCACTCATTCTCGCTTAGATTGAAATATGGGATTTTATTGTGAGTCCTGTCAGAACCTCTGCATGGTAGAAGGGTGGCTTCCCCAAAGAACTGTCAAAAATGGCAGATATACAACACAATTCCCTATATTATCTTGTCTTTTATTCTTCTTTGTACGTGGTTTGAAGATCTTTTTATTTCAGCTGACCTGCAAGCTCCTGCTGGGCTGTGCTGCTACCTCAGGATCTCCTAGGACTTTCAGAAAGTGTTACAGACAAGCTGAAGACTCAGCTAACAATCTTTAAATGACTGAGTTAGGCAAAGCATCTCTGTTCTCAGGCAATTTAAAAACAAGTCTTTTGGTTGTATTTGAGTTTGCTTTCTCAGTACAAACAAAAACCAAAACCAAAAGTCAGCCATCAAAACAGAGACAAGAGAAAGGCTTTTCCCCACTCTGTGCTTTCCCAGGTGCCCAAGGTTGATTTTGAGAAGCTGGAGGGAGACAGTCATACTCTCACTCAGTCCCTAATTGATCATTACCACCTGTTGGGAATGCTTATGGCTTGCACGTCTTATTTCTTGCCCTGGAGGATTCCCTAGTTCTGCACAAACAGTAGGAGGAAGAGGCAAAACAACAACCCCCACACAACCAACAGAAGTACCACTAATTCCAAGACTGATGCAGCCCTCTCTATAGCCTGGTCATTAATAACAACAACTGGTGAGGGATAGGAACATCCCTGGGTCTTGTCCCTGCCACTGTCTTGGGCACATGGCGCTATCACTGAGTGCATTCTTCATCCAAGCTAAATAGAGTGCTGGATTGGGTGCTATTTTGTGCACTTGGCCTTGGTAGATTTCCTTACCCCACAGAACTAAGAAGAGAACAAGTTGACCTTAGCAATTTCCATGGTCATATCAGCAGGCACCAGGAGGGTCACCTGAGCCTATAAGACTGACTGGGATATGGTTCAGGAGAACAGGGGCAGGAAAGGAAACATTTGTTTTAACTAAATCTAAGCCTTATTTAAAAATGTTTTGGCAAGTGTCCAATTATGCTTTTCAACAGAGCAAATTTTTACAACCTTCCAAATGTAAAAGTTGGAAAGACTCTACAAATGAAAACAATCGGTGACACCTAAAGCCTAAAATAAGCCCCAAATGATCTTAATTATTTAACTACCTCAGGCTAAGGGAAGTCTGAATACTTTGCAGAGTGGAATCTGAGTCAACCATCTTTTCACTCTCACAGAGAAGGTGATGTTAGGAAAACTTGCATCTCAGATGTGCCACTTCGCAACTGTGTGGTCATGGCCAGTAGCTGAACCTTTCAGGACCTGACTGTGGCCATCTGTAAAATGCAGATAATAAGATCTGCCCTAGTTCTTTGCAAAGACTGGATTAGAGGTTGCACAAGATGATGTGAATAACAGCCATCTGAGAAGTGGGGTCACGCTGGATACTTGTATCTAGAGGGCTGTTTTTCTTTTTTCTCTTCATGACCTTTACTTTGACTCCTTCCTCAAGTGCCCCACTCATCATCTCTTCGTGTGTACTCCTTTTTCAGATTCCTTTCCCTTATCCAAGGCCTTAGTTAGGACCTCCCAAAGGATTTTGTGGACCGCTAGTCCTTTAAAAAAGGGCCTCTAAGAGCAAATCAGTTTGATAAGTGCCAGACTGCCTTTCAGGTGGGCAGAGCTCTCACTAGGGCTCAGACATGTCTTGTAGGAAGGGCATTTTTGTACTTGTGTTCATTAAAGTTTCCTACTTGGTTTGGCCACAAAAACCAGTTTTCAAATACTGCCCATTGAGATCCCCAAAATAACATTTTGGGAAATGTCCTAAATGATGATGATGAAGAGCGGGAGGAGGAACAAAGAGGAGGAAGAGGAAGAGGAGGAGGAGGGGGACCTGAGGATGGTGCCTACTGATTAAACCTTTACTACATGTCAGGTATAAACACGTAATGACTGAGGTAGGATAGAAGAAATAAAGGCTAGGCAAAGAGACAAGGAAATCAAGAATTAAGCAGAAGTGCAGCTTCAAGACAAGCTCTTTTCTCTTCCAGGATGTTCACTCAAAAAATCCCTAAGGGTCATTTTCACCTGTAAATTATGTGCTTCCTCCACCCCCAAGGATAAACTTGTTCTTTCCACCAGTAACTTTCACCTAAGGAAGCAGCAACTCTGGTGGCAGGCGGTCCCCACTTCAAACACATGCAGGTGGCTTGCATTGTAACCTGTCCCATCTCAAAGATACCCCTTAGATGTGCTTCACTCCAGCTTGTTACGGGTTCATTTCTCTGAGCAACCCACTCATTTCTTTGAGTGCATCTGAAAGTAAATCCTTTTCATTTCTCTTCCTGACGTGTCCTGAAGATTCTTTTTCTGTGACAAGAGTCAGTGAACCTACAAACTTATTTTAAAAGAGTGGGATAAGTTCCTTATTTCAGCGTCAGGGACTTCAGAGACCCAACCTGATGACAATGACTAAACAATCTAGTAGGATGGGAGGGGTTAAACATAGCTAGAAAGTAAGACTATGACCCATGTCTTTTTTGTTTTACAAATAAAAAAATGAGACCCAGTTTGGGTAAATATTTCACCTAAAATTTCATAGCTGGTAAGTGGTAGAGTTAGGCCGTGAGCCTATAATAGACAGCTAAGTTAGGTAGAAATATTCTAGGCAGCCAGACAGGGGTGGGCCCTTGAGGGAGTCAGTGCAGAGAAGAACACATTATACTTGACTGGAGGTACATCTGTGGAAGGCCGGGCCTCAAGATAAACATGGAATGACCAGGCCTACAGGCCTCCCCAAGGGATAATTAGTATACAGTACTATAATTGGTATCACCTAGTCCAATAAAGTCCAGATAAACATCAGTCACCCAGGTGGGTAACTAGGACCTTCTGCTTCATCTCTTCCGAAAAAGGTCTTTGTTCTTTCCATTTATACTTGCTACCCCATTGGATGAATATTACCTAAGGAGCTATATTTGTGATCTTAATGGTTGATCACACTTTTGATCCATGTTATACCCACCTCAAGAATTTGTACCCACCTTGTGATTTTACTCTATAAAACTTTCTTTGAAAAGTGGGCTCATTGACAACCCACTTTCAGGTGCCTTCCTGTCTCTCAGGAGCTATCTCTCTCAATAAATTTTTCCTATTCTTTTTTTTTCTTCTGGTACCAGGAATCGAACTCACAATCTTGTGCTTGCCAGGCAGGCTCTTTTGCCACTGAGCTAAATCCCCAGCCCGAAATTTTTCCTACTCTTAACCTCCATTATTCCTGAGAATACATTCTTTACTTTTGGGGAGCATGAACTTGGGGTACCTGACATCTAACAGGTTCGGAGTTACATTTATCCCTCCTGTGTCAAACCCACATCTTGCACACAGGTCTAATTTTAGAAATCTGGCTCCTAATCGCTGCACACAGGAGCCTGTGGCCTGAAGAGCTGACTTCACACAGGGCCTTTGAGTGGAGAGTGATGGTCTTCGCTCTGGCTATGTGCCTGGAGACCATAGCAGCCTATGCAGGGGTCCTTGCCATACCCTCCCACTGCACAGCATAGAATCCAGACTCTGGAGATGGAGTGGTTTTGATCAGTATGGCCCCAGCAGACAGCAGCCATGCTGAAGCCTGGAGCCCTCCAGAGCCTGTCCTTCCAACCCCCTCACCCCTCACTCGGTGCTCAGAGCTGCTTAGCCTGGCTGCTTCTCACTGATGGAAACCTGTTATGGTGCCTGTTGCTATAAACATGTTGCCAATTTGCATAAGTATGTGACATGGTAGAAGTTCCTGAAAGATCTTATCCACATTGCTGGCATAGGGCCTACGTGAAAAGCCAGGTAGAAAGACTGTGTGTATGTTAGTTTTTTGGTGTTTTTTTTTTTTTTAAAGGAAAGAAAGAAACATTTTCTTATTTTTGTTCCCTGTACAGGTGAACAGGTCAAGAAATGGAAATCATATCCAATCCAGAGGCAGCCAGCGCAGCTTGCTTTGTTTGGTTTTGAAATTATTTGAGAGTTATTTTTCTTGTACCTCCTGAACTGCCTGTCACATGTGAAAAGCCGGAATGAGGCTGTGAGGATTATATAAATGGACTTGTGCTTTGGAACAGCAGGTTCTGAGGCTGGAGACTCACAGAGCAGAAGTTCGGAGATCATCTCGTCCAGAGGTGCCATTTTACAGATGTAGAAACTGAGGACCTGGACAGCCACAGTCCACTCATAAGCAGGGCCAGAACTCCTGACTTCTGCACCAAGGTTCCCTGATGCCTTTCAAAACACCCCAGTCAATCAAGCTGCTCACCCTCATTTTCAACAGAATAAAATGTGCTTTGATGCCACAAGACACAAGTAAATCTCCAAGCTCCAGATTTATTGAGTGCTTGGCCTCCCTGAAGCCTGCTCTAACCTGTCCAGCTCCCAGTCTTAGCCAGCCCTTTGAACTACCAATCTCAAGCCTGCAGGAAGGTGTGTTCTTTCACATATAATCTCCTTGAACCTTCTGAGCTCCTGTATAAGTTGGGTGTTTTTATCCCTTCTATTCAGATGTGGAAGTTAAAGCAAGAGAAGTTAGATGATGTGCCTCAGCTATGCAGCTGGATGAACAATGATTAAAACCCAAGACTGGTTGAAGTTGTTTTATTCACTTCATGGTGCTGTTAGAAAGATTAAGCAGGCCAGCCCCAGGAAGTGTGGCTGAGTGCCTTCCACACACTGCGTACTTGAAAAACGTTAGGTTCTATCCTTGGCATCTGCCTGGAGTCCTCTGGCATCACTTGCCTTTAACCCAATAGAAATAGGGTCTGTAATATGCAGATTTATTTGCATCTTTCAGCCCAAGTAACCTTTGTTTTAGAGGGATTTGAAAACCCAGTTAATTCACTTCAGTAGCCTTCAAACCTTAATTTTTTTAGATGTGCTCAAGCTTGCTAACACATGAAGGGTTGGCTGGTGGTTTGCAATCTAGCAGATTGCCACTCAAGAGGCCAAGAAGCTGTTAAATTACCTCAACATTTCAATCTGTTAAGAAAAAAGCATTCTGGTCCTACCTCTCAGCTAGAACTACTACATCTCTCTGAGTGTCAGGCAACCAAGGCTGGGCAATGGCCTCAAGATTTTTTGCTTGAGCCCCACCAGCTGGCCTCTCTAACATGTCCCTAGAAGGCTCTGATTGGACAGTTAGACAGCATGATTCCTTATGTAGCACAGTTTGCATAAAGAAGGTTGAAGGGAAGAAGGAAAACCAGAAAACCAAAGGTTTGAGCCAGGGAGGGATCGCTCAGTGGAAATGACTGGGGAAATTGAGCCTGTGTCCATCCACCAGTGCACTGTGGGGCATCCCATACCTTGCTCCCAGCAAGGGAGGAGATTTGTTCTGCCATGAGTGCCAGTAACATCCCAGAGACAAATTAAAATGGTGTAATCTTATCAGGAAAACCAGACTCTTTCTTGTCCCCTTCCACACCCACCTTCTAGTTACCTCCAGGACAGGATACGTTAGCCTGGAACCCCAGTATCCAGTGGCAAAGGAGGCCTGGATTGATGGCACGAGTGACTGGGAGTTGTGGCTCTAGGGCCAGAGAGGTGGCATCAAGTCTCATGGAAGGAGAGAGATGACAGGGTGGGGAGAGAAGTAATATTTACTGAGCACATACTATTTGCCAAGAATTTGACACTTATAATCTTAGTTAATCTGTACAGAAATCCTGTGAGGTAGGAATGATTATCCTCTTTGTACCAACGAGGAAACAGGGGGTCAGCAAGGTTAGGTAACTTGTATAGGGTCACATGACTCCTGGGGTGGAGCCAGAATTTAAATGCATCTCTTTTGATTCCAAATCCTATGTTCTCTCTACAAATACCAGCACTCTGAGATCAATTCAAGATGCTGACACCGTCATTTCTTCATGCCATCTTGTGAACCCAAGCAAACTGCTTAATTTCTCAGCATGCTAGTCTACAAAATGGGGATAGACATAGTACCTTCCTCACAGGGTTAGTTAGTATAAGGACTAAATAAGATGTGTATATAAACTGCTTAAAGCAATGCCCTAACTCATATATGCTGTAAAAGTTCCAGAAAAATCAGCCCCTGCTTTTATCTTTACTTCCCTACTGCCTTGGGAAATTCATTGTCCTGAACTAGACTTTGGTTTGCCCATCCATAAAAGAGTGGGTTGAACTAGGTAATGCCTAACCTTTTCTTCAATAAAACTTTATTCTGCTCTACTTGACATGTCATGCAAGCTTATCTACCCAACCAGTCACCCCTGGGGGTTTCAGCATGCTCACCACCATGGTGGTATTGTGAGTCTTAGCTGGGTTTTGCACTACATAATTCCTTCCAGCCATCACTCCTATTCTCTGCTTTCCTTTAATTGTTCTTGCTTTCCTCTACCAGCTTGACCTCTGTACTTTTCAAGAAGTCCAGATGAAAACTCAATTCTTCCTTGAAACCACCTTAGCATCACCACCCAGAGGTGTTTCCCTTTGGTTTTAAATTCCCTCATCTATTATGCCTGTGGTCTGGGTCATGCTGCTTCCAAATGGCTTATATCGACTCACTGAGGTCTATTTGATTTATTTGGTTCCCCAAAAGTAAACACCCCAAGGGCAAGGACCTTGTTTTCTACTTTGGTGGAGGTAGTGCTCATTAACTCTAGCACTGTATCCTCAGCACATGCTTGGTGAATTGAAGATCCTCTGTGTCAGACGCATCTTCCTCCACGGAGGGCTGAGATTTGCAGGATGTTTAGGATGGGGTAGGATTTAGGATTAGGATGTGTATCCTAAGGATTTAGGATTAGGATTAGGGTAGGTAAGAGATCACATCTGCCCTCAAGGAGTTTGCTGCTGGAAAGATGGAGGTGTATAAAAGTAACCAGTTACAATACAATATGATGAATTCTGGCTTAAAGGCACAGAGGCAGATGGGCCTCTGCCTGGACAGGAGGGGAGACTTCTGCAGGGAGAGCTCAAGGGTGAGCTGGTGGCTGTGCAGGGGAGGGGTGTGTGGCAAAGAGAGCATCGGAAGGCACACGGAGGGAAGAGATGTAGTGTACACTGGCTTCTGGAGACACACTGACCATCCTTTAGGGGAGGGAGGCGGGTCAGGGACTAGATGGAAAGCGAATTTGGAACTGTAGCTTTCAGTTACCCAATGACAGTAGGTTTTGAACCCCTAGGTCCAAATGCTAACTATGTGAAAATTAGAAATTTAAGAGTTGTATGAAGAATTTTATTTATTTGGTATTAAAATGTATTTTCTTTTAAAAATTATTATGATCATAGTGGTTGTTCCTTCTTTATTTCTCTTTCTGTTCACTTCCTTCAGTTTTATTTTAGCACCTTTACTTGATAAAATATGATTTGACTCATCTTGAGGGACATTTCCAGGTCCAGATTCTTGGGGCTACTGCAAGGGCGTCATTGAAACACAGCAGTCCCTGCTCATCTGGCCTTCCACGTACCCATGGTCACTGCGGTTTGAAGACATTAAATGGCAAAGTCCAGAAATAAGCGATTTATAAGTTTAAGTAATTTTTCTTCTAGCATATTACTATAATTATTCTATTTATTAGTTATTGCTATTGATCTTTTATTGTACCTAGTTTATAAGTTAAACTTTATCATAGGTATGTATGACTAGGAGAACACTGTATATAAGGATTTAGAACTATTGGAAGTTGCAGGCATGGGGGCGTGTTTTAGAGTGTAATGGGTGGATAAGGGGGGGGACTCTACATATGGAAATAAGGAGCAAGCACAATGTCAGTTTTACTCGTTGGAGGACAGTAAAGACTTAGAACTCCTAAGTGATTTCTATTTTTGCTGGTGAAGCTAGGAGATAGGGCCAGTGCTTACAGTAGGGGCTTTTAGGATGTGGAGGGAAAAGCACTGATTTGTTTTTATGGCTTTGACCTCAGTCTTCTCTTGAAAGAGGTGCAAGCTCTCCAGCATACCCACTCTGTGGCTCCCTTTTCTCTGTGCTCCTCTCCTCTCCTAGCTGTTCCATCTAGTTACCCCACCCTCTCTGGGAGGGCATGGAATGTGGCCTTCTTGCTGCAGAACCTTTTCCAGCAACTCTGACTTCTCATCACCATCCTGTCTTTCAAAGTGAGGGTTGACAACTGTGATTTCTCATCTCCAGGTGCAAAGGAAATTGCCCCTTGTAAGTGTTTGCAGTCTCAGGCCTTTGCCCCCCAGGGTTGCTCAGTGCCTGTCAGGTGAACTTGCACTAATGAGATTAAAGTTGGTGTGTCAGAACTTTCAAGTACTTTTGCTCAAATCAGTCCAAAATTCCTCAGGTAAGAGCTTACCTGAATTGATAGAGTAGTAAATTCAAATCTTGAGTTGTCCCTTTCAGATTTCAGGCATTTTCTGGAAACAAGAGAGCCACTGGGAGAGCCCAGAGACACAGGTATAAAAGAAGGTTGTGGGTCCAGGGCAGAAGCTGTTCCCTCAGTAGAAGGCTTCTAAGCCTTCTTATGGTAATGTTCATTTTTGTTGATGGTTTTGTATTTGAGCTGGGGTATTACTCCACAGATGGCTTGCCCAGGGCCTTACTGTGTTGTAGTTGAAAAGTGAAAATGAAAGGGAGAGACGTCCTGAAGGTGAGGGAGGAAGCACAGCTGGAGCTTCTGAAGAAAGTGGGACTAACAGAAAATGGTGACGGAGGGCACTTCAAGGGGTGATTCTGAAATGAGTTTCCTTAATTGTCAGCCCCTGGAGAAGTGTGCAGAGGAATGGATGAGTCAAGCAGAGGTCCTCAGGCTGGGAAGAATGGAGAGAATGAGAATTCACTGCTGCTGAAGGGATGGTAGATTTAGAAACTGAGATTCAGGGATAGAGCAGAGTCTCACATTCCTAGTTTAGCTCTGAGGTTCACTCCAGTTCTGACATCTTCTGAGATGCTAACTGAAGGAGTCATTCTTTCTACCCTTTCTCCCTCCTAAGGTGTGAACTCTCCAAAGTCTGGATCTATAGCTATCTCCTGGGCCGTGCTTTGGATTACTGGGGTCAGCAGTGGTCCAACTGCAATGATGTCGGCAACAGCTTGCTGGAATGCTAAGAACAAATGACAGGATGAAGGACAGTGTGCCAGTCAATGTTATAGGGCCAATGGTGTGACCAGAGGTACCTCTACAGGCTTGATGTATGGCAAGGTGAATTTTAGACAGTTTTCTGTTGCTATAATAGAATACCCCAAAATTGGTAATGTATAAAGCAAAGAGGTTTATTTGCGATCATGGTTCTGGAGGTGGGGAGCCCAAGAACATGTACCACTTCTGGTTAGGGACTCAAGCTGCTCCGCTTCTGGTTAGGGACTCAAGTTGCTTAACTCATGGTAAAAAAGCAGAAGTGCAAGCAAATCTATGCAAACTGCGCAATACACAAGGTGTGGGCTTCCTTTACAGCAATTTGTCTTGTGGGGACTAATCCAGTCCCAGGAAAGTGAGAACTTGCATGAGGAATCACTTCTTAATAGTCCCACCTCCCAACATTGTCACAACAACAGTGAAATTTCAACGTGAGCATGGCAGCGGGAAAAACTATAGCAGAAAGCTATGTAACTTTAGAAGAATTTCTAAACACACTCCCGAGCTTCTCGTCCCCCTCCAAGTCTTTGGTTCTGTCTTCCTATTCATGGATGGCTTCCATTTCTCCCTCAACCTTTCCTATACTGCTGCGGACAAAGGTCCTCCTACATGAACCCTTTGTATGTTGATTGTTCTTGATGAAGCAGAAGCAAATTGTATGCCTTCCTCACAATGTACAATGCCTCTATCTAGAGAAATGATCATTCACGGTCTGCCAGAGCATCAAGATACCAGATAGAAATCCAGAAGAAATTCTCACACAAGCTTCAGTGTAAATGAATCTTAAAGATATTATGCTAAGTGAAATAAGCCAGTAAAAGCACAAATATATGATTCCACTTGCATGAGATACCTGAGTAATCAACTTCATAGAGAAAGAAAATAAAATGGTGATTTTCAAGGACCAGAAGGAAGAGGGATGGGACATTTTAATCAGTACAGAGATTCTCTTTGGGAAGTGAAGAAGTTCTAATGATGTTGGTGGTGCTGGTGGTTATTGTACAACAATGTGAATATATCGAATGCCACAGAACAATACACTTTAAAATAGCATATTTCATGTTATGTGTAATTCACCATAATAAAGAAAATAGAAGACTAAGTCCTTGTTCATAGGAAACTTTTTTCTCTGAGCTTCTTCCTCCAAGTTGTCAAGTTCTATAAGCCTACTAATCTTTTATTTACTGTACTTTATCAACAGGTCTAGTGACTTTCCATTTGTATAGCTAATAAGTAGTCACAGGATATGTTGACACTCCTCATTTCCATTTTTAATACTTTTTTGTATGGTGGCCATCCATGGGCCCTCGATATTGGTTACCACCAAGAAGAGTGATTTACTCAAAATGAGAAGAAGGTAGTGATTTTGGAAACTGGTTAAGAGGAGGTGACTTAGAGGATGAATAACAGAAATAATTGGGATTGAGCTGGTGGAGTAGATCAGTGTTAGAGTGCTTGCCTAATGTGCCTATGACTCTGGGTTCAGTCTCCAACATCAGAAAAACAAAAAGCAAAACAAAACAAAACAAAACAAGGAAAGATAAAGTTGTGTTGGTAAGAATAGGAAGCTGTGCTAAGAAAGGGAAAGAAGGCAATGGGAGCAACGGGAAAGGAGACAGTAAGTGAGAGTTCAGGAGTCCTATGTAAGTGGTGACTGCATCTCCTTGCTGCCTGCTGGCTGTAGACATGAGTGACTCATTGGAGCCATGCAAAGCATTATAATTCCATCAGAATCCGAGTCCACTGATACCTCAGGAAAATTAGTTATCTTATCTCCTCTGCTCTCTGTCTCTCTGCTTCCTATCAATCCATGTCACTTTCCATCATCCCTTCCCATTGGCACCAGAAGCTGAAGTGCCAGGGGCACTGTGCTAATTAACTATCCTTGGCCTGTGAGCACAGGTGTGCTTTTGTCAATATTTCCATGCCTGGGGAAAAAATCTGCTTTTGGCTCCAGTGGCATTCCTGCTGGTCCAGGTTCTGAAAACCTGTCTACCTGGATGCTTCCTAACCATTCGGTAACTTCAGTTTTTCAATTTGCATTTTTTGGACTTCAGAGAAAGAAGTGACCTTAGATGTCATCTATCAATATGTAATACAACAACCATTGTTAATTTCCTATCACCTTGTCTGAAATTCTGTACTGTTTGCATTTTGTGTTATTTTCTAAATGTATACTTGTTTGCTCATATGTTTTCGTTTGTTATCTTTAAAATATAAGAAAAAACCTAGAGCTCCTCAAAGGTCAGTGTACTGAGGAATCACTAAGAATCTTGGTAGAATGTAGATTCTGATTCTGCAACTCTTTAGCAGCTGTAGCAGCTCCTTAAATGTTAAACAGAAAGTTACCATGTGACCCAGCAATTCTACTCCTAGGCTGCCCCTAAGAGAAATGAAAACATCTGTCTAACAAAACTTTTAATGGATGTTAATAGCAATATTACTTGTAAAAGCCCAAAGATAGAAAAGCTCATTCATCAGCTGATAAATGGAATGTACAATGGAATATTACTTATCCATAAAAAGAAATGACACACTGATACATGGAACTACATAGATGAATCTTAAACACATTATGCTTAATGAAGGAAGCCTGTCACCAAAGACAAAAAATTGTATAAGTCCATTGATAGGATATTCCAAAGCAGAGAAATCTATACAAATAGAGGGAGACTCATCTTTGCTTAGGGCTGGAGTGTATGGGAGGTAGATGATAGCTGAAACATATAGTGTAGGGGGCCAGATGAGAATTCAGACCTAACCGGCCTCCTCTGTGAGCACAGAAAAGAGAGGCAACACGAAAGGATGATGGCATTGCTAGTTCTAGGGAAAAGTTAATACAGCTGAGATCACATTGTTTACCTAGACATGTACTAATGGATAATGGGAGGCAGATGAATCTTGTGTTACTTTAATTGCTTGTACCCGTGTTTCATTGAATAAAGGCAGCATGAACCAGGTGCTCAGGGCTTCTCTGTCCACCAGAGGCAAGAGCCCTCTGGCTGTCATCTGCTGAACTGACTCCGTGTCTATCTTTCATCCTCATTTGCCCCTGGGTCAGCATGACAAACTAGCAGGACTAGGTCCCTACATGTGGTGCCTGGGTGCAGAAAGACTGCGGTGGGCTGGTTCCCCAGAGGTGGCGCCTGGGCAGGGACCTGGGGCCAGCGGTAGGCAGGTTTACTACAACACAGCATTTCTTTTTGAGGTGGTTCATGCACATATCTGTGGATGTGCTAAAAGCCACTGACTTGTATGGTATATGACCTACATTACAAGACAGAAACAGCAGCAAATTATTCTAAAGATTTAAAATCAGCACAATGTCAAAGTCACAATCTGTTGACTTTGCTTGAAGCTGACTGTGACTCTGGACTAGGTGGCTTCTGCTCTCTGTCTTAGTCTTATCTCTTTCCTGCGTTTTGACCTATGTGGCATCCCTTGGTTGGGCTGAACCATCTTCCTAGCTCTCTAGATATGTTACACGGATGTCTTTCTCCAAACCTGAGAACCACTGTCCCACCTCCACACACCTATTGCACAGGCCCCCAGCCTTTCCACTTACAACCTCACTTGCACTGTGGTAGGAAACAGTCCATGTGGCAAAACCGTCAGGCTCCTACCTCTCTGAGATCTCAGAGACAACACTCATCTTCTCTGGTCTTGCTTTCCTCTGCTGTGAATGATGAGTTTGAACTACCACCATATTCCAGAAAAGAATTCCTTGTGATGTTCATAGGGTTTTTCACAAGCGTGTAGTAAGGTCGGCTAAAGTTGGGAAACATGGGATTAAACAGGCTGACTCACCACAGGACTTCTCAGAGCTTTTACTATGGTAATGGGCACTCCGAGTCACCAGCAGGGGAATATTGTCTGCAACCTTCCTTAAGCTTTTAAAACCACACATGTAGACACACTTTAAAAGATTAGCTTGCCTTGTACAACTATGCTCTGGAACTGCTAGACTAACTGGTATCTAAGGATTTGTCTGAATCCAAAAACAGAAACAAAAACTATTATAAAATCTGTTGCCTCCATATGAGACCTTTTTCAAAGCTGTGAAGCTATCTTGAGCCATACCCCCATGACTTACATATGTCTTGTGGAGCATTTACACCATTGTACTTTAGACAGTGAAAGAAAATCTTTTTTATTTGTGTCCAACATTATATAATGGAAAGAAAAATTTGGTCTCAAAGTTAATGTATCTGAGTTCATAATTGGTGTCCTACTGTTCCTTCAGTTCAGGGTGCTATAACAATGCCACAGGTTAGGTGGCTTATCAACAACAGAAATATGTTTTTCATAGTTCTTGTGTCTACTGAGAACCCACTTTTTGGTTCAGAAAGGTCACCTTCTTGCTTCATACACAGAAAGGGACTCTCTCAGGCCTCTTCACAAGGGTAGTAATCCCATTCATGAGGACTCTGCCCTTGTAAACCAATCACCTCCAAGAGGCTCTGCTTCCTAACACCATCACCTTGGGGGCTAGTATTTCAACAAGTAAATTTTGAGGGGACACAAATATTCAGACCATTGCCCCTGCTGTAGCATTGGGTAAGTTAGATTCTCAGTCTTGGTTTCCTCATCCTAAAATCAGAGGACTAGGAGAGGGAGGGGAGAAAAAGAGGATGAAGAAAAGCATTAAGATGTGTTCTATGCATGTACCAACTCCACACAAGGAATGTAAACATTATGCATTCAAACGTGTACTAATAAAATTTTTTTTTAAAAAATTAAAAATGGGAATACTAGTACCTAACCTAGCGGATTGTCTTGAAAGCTCCTGGCACCTGGTGCACATCCACTTACCAGAAGCTCTTCTCTTTTTTTTTTTTTTTTTTTTTTTTTTTTTTTTTTTTTTTTTTTTGTTTTTCTCTGGTACCGGGAACCGAACTCACGACCTTGCACTTGCCAGGCAGGCGCTTTGCCGCTGAGCTAAATCCCCAGCCCCCCAGAAGCTCTTCTCATTATGACTACTTCTGAACAAATTCATTTCTGAATTCACCTGTAAGCTCCCTGAGGGCCTCACAAGGTCCCAGGTAACAATATTAGTGCTTACACATTTCCCAGTACAGAGTGATTTTCATAAGTGATGCTTGGGGTATGTCTTACTACAGTGAATTCATCTTGGAATTTTTCAGGAAAAAAGGTAACCTTCTTCCAAGGTTGTTGGGTAGGGATCCTGGCACTTTTTGGTTGGTATCTTTATGCACACCTGTGCAGAATCCATACATAATTTTCATCTGGATTTATTCAGGGGCACCCCAGAGAGAGAATGCTGATGTAGGATGCGAGGCAAAGAAATTGTGGCAGTGAAATTTATAGAAAAATATGTGTTTCTCCTTGTGAAACTCCAGGGGACTCTAAATTCTATGTTTGTTGAAGTAGGCGAAGAATATGAGAAGGAACTGTTGGCTAAGAAGGTGACGGGTTCCTTGTAGACAATGATCACATTGATGCTTTTCAAACTAGCTCTCTGCTATCTGCCCATTAAATCTGGTGATTTTTCATGGACTAGCAATTATGAAGAATATTGGGCTAATGTAAGTATAATTTCTGCTTTGGTGTATGTAGTTCATGGAGAGGGGAGAGGATTTATATTTACAAAATGAATCGATTAAAAATAAATTCACAATCTGTCAGACTCTCCTAGAACCCTTAGATAAGGACAAGTTCCTTTGCTTTCTGCACCCTGGTATCCTTTGTTTCCCTGGTCTCCTCATTCATCACACTTGAAGTTCTTTGTTTAATTTGTCTTTCCTGGTGCTATAGTTTAGATTTAGAAGGTACCCCCAAGACCCATGTGTTGAAGGCTTAGACCCTAGCTTGGTGCTATTGGAAGGTGGTGAAACATTTAAGAGGCAGAGCCTCGTGGGAAGTTTTTAGGTCATTGAGGATGTGCTCTTAAAGGGGCCCCTGGCCCCTTCTCTCTTCTGTTTTTTAACCATAACAGTTTACCCCAACATGTGCTTCTGTGACTACCAGGACTAACAGCAATAAGTCCATCTGATCATTCACTAAAAACTTCAAAACTATAAGCACAAATACAGTGGTACCTCAGTTCATGAACATTTTTGATTGCAAACAATTTGGTTTGTAAATAGAAGCATTTGGCAAAATTTATTTTTTGTTTGCAAACTCTGCATCAGGTGACAAACACTACTACAGCTATTTTTCCCGCAGAAATACAATCATGGCCATCTTTTCAAAATTATAGAATAAATTAAGTTCATGAACCGAGGTACCACTGTAATCCTGTTCTCTTTGTAAGTTGATTATATTATATATTTGTTACATATATGTATCTGCTGATCACAAACCCCATGAAGCAGGGCTGAGTCTTACTTCTGGCCCTTTTCTCAACACTTAGCATGACACTAATTAAGCACTTAATGAATACAATACATATCGAATGGTTGAATGGAAGCTAGACTGTAGATTCCAACCTCTGCTTGAGCTTACCCCCAGGGGCTGAGATTTGGGAGGCTCTGGAAGAATGTGGGTGGTGAAAAGGAAAGGAAAAGGCGTTCAGGTGGAACACACCAGAGCCAGGGCAGAGGGAGAGTGAGGACTGTGTCTGAGAACAGAAGCTGCCCACCACAGGGCTGTGAGTTGCATGCCTGCTTGAGTTTAGTTCCATAAGGCAATTTGGCAATTCACTGAGGGTGTTGGGGGAGGTAAAGAAATGGAAGCAGGGGTACAGGATAGATAACATGGTTGTTCTTCTGTCTTCTATTTCTATGCTGAAAGAAACTGTCAGTGAGTCTTTGGTTGACCAGTATTGCATGTCTATATCTGTTTTCATGAGAAGCCACTTTGAAGATATCAATATGTAATACAACCACCATTGTTAATTCCCTACCACTTTGTTTGTAACTCTGTATTGTCTGTATTGTGCTTGTGATATGTTGTAAAATGTTTATGTCTGTTAATGTTTCCCTCCTTTTATCTTTAAAATTAAAAAAAAAGAATATAATAATAATAATAATAATAATAATAATAATATTAAAAAAAAAAGAAATGGAAGCAGGGGTTAGGTCACTTCAGCCAATCTCCTACTTCTCTGTCATACCCCACTTCCCACCTCAAGGGTAGCCTGAGGCTCTGCTGTGGCCAGTGCTGAGAGTCCATCTCATGCTATGGAATCTTGCTAATGGGACTTTAGTGTGTGACTGGCACGGTGCAGCAGGAGAAGCCACAGCAGACCTCCTGGCAGGCTTGGCATCTTCATTGCTACTGGCAGATGGAGGTTTGATATAGTCGTTTGTTGTATTACAGGGGAAACCTATGGCAAACAAATGGCAAGGACCATCAGCTTCCCTCATGGGGAATTAAGCCCCATAGAGAAAGCTCCCAGTTCTGTAGACCCCTGCAGATGACTAAGAGAATTGCTCACCTGCCTTGTGTCCAAAAGTAACCATCAATGTATTGCTTCATGCTAAAGCAGCTGATCAAGGGCAGTACCCTGGGGAAAGGTACTCATCCCTTCAGTCCCATCACTGGCCATCTGGGCAGCCTTGGACAAATCAGCCTTCGGTACTGTGCCTGGAATGGAATAAACTTTCAACAAATATACTATTATTAAATATAATGTTGTCATTCTTATTCTCAATACACACAAACAGAGAGCCACAAAATAAAGGTTTAGGACAGATAACTGGCAAGTTTAGACAGCTGTGTTGATTTGTCTGGCCCAGGACAAGATAGTATCAGACAGAGCAGAGAGCTTTTATTTACTTATGGGACATCTTTGCAAATTCCATTCTGCTAAATTCCTCATGGACCCATGCAATGAGGTTTGCAGCTTTACTGTCCATGCAGTGAATTTTATGCACACCGTAGGAAAGGAACCCTCAAATTATGAGATTCAGAGCTTATATCAGGCAGCAAAGAAAGAGAAAGCTTGTACTGTGCTCTGGGATGTAAGCAAATTGTGTGAGGAAGGGCTTTAGGTCTATTACTCTACGAATAAAATCAAATTGTTTTGGGGGAAACAAACCTTTAACTTTCCCTAGAGCAATTCACTCTCTAACCTTCAAAGCATGTTTAATTATTCAGTCATTCCTTACCCAACTTACCTGTGGTCTGCTCAGACAGCACAAACTGGACAGAGCTGTGAAAATACTCCTGGAGTCTTGCCTCTCAACAGCTTTCTCTAAGCATCCGACAGCTTAAGATAAGTTTTGAATTCTTAATCTTCTACACCCCCATCTGCATGGGTGGGTACATATATCTCTGCACATGGATCTCTGCATATATGAAAGAACATATTTCATGTAGGTACAAAGCACCTGGCAAGGAGTCAAGCTTTCTCTGTGGACGGAAGAATGAGCTGGGCATATGAAACACTGGTTGTGGCTCTACTGAGGGCACAGTGAAGGGAAGGTGTGCTGGTCCATCACTGTGGAGACCTTGGGGACCTGCTTTTGACACAATTGGACACACAACTTTGTGCAACTCCTCCTCAGTGTACTAATCCTCTTCTCTCTGAAAAGAGGATTATATCTGCCACACCTACCTGATGTAGGCACATGAAACTACCCAACATAGGTGCATGATATTTCAGTATGGTAATATGAGCTGAAGTCCTTTAAGCAGTATGAAAACCTTAGAAGTCAAATATGAGCTATTTTAGTGAAACTTTGCCACAAGCTACTGGTAAAAATATGCATAGTATGTGACACATATGTAGGTCCTCCAAAATGTCAGGTCTTCTTTGGTCCTCTCTGGAATAGAGGGTATTAATTATACTGAGGGCATGGGTGGAAGGGAAGGTATGGCTTCACCTCCTTGAATGGAGGGATGGAGAGATGGAAAGTTTATCAACACTCTTCCCTCTAATTTACACAGTGACTGTGGTACACAGAGCATACGGCTACCAGGAACTTAAGTTTCTTTAACTGTAGGATGGGGGACAACTTCCCCCAATATCTCCAGCTCAGTTTTTTGACCTGCTGCATAATCTGTCATCTCAGAGAGGGAAATGAGTGTGGAGAGACAAAGTGATGGACCAGTCAGCGTGGCTTTTCCTTCTAGAGTAATAATAGTAATGATAATGGAAGACTTGAATCTGTTGTTTGAGTGGAAAGGCACCCCAGGGGTTGTCCTTTGAGTGTCACTCTATGCCACACATTATGCTAGGACTCGGGGGTTCAGATGCTCCCTGCAGCCCAGTGCTGGAGTTTCGTGAGGAAAACAGCTGTTAAACAAGTGAAGCTTGGGAAGGTTGAGTCTGGCAGAAACACTGGGTGAGTCCTTATATCAGGTTCTCTGTTCCCTCTGGGCAAGCTCCTATTGCTGAGTCTGAGCAGAATCTTTTCTGTTCCCTTTCAAAGCTTGCCTGTAGGGGTTGGGAATGTAATTCCAGCAAGCAGGAATGATGACAGGGTGTGAAACAGGGGAAAAGGAAGCTGGATGGAAGGGCAGTTCACCGCATCCTTATGAAATGTTTCAAATAATCCAGCCAAGTGACATTGTGAAGCACTTCTCCATCAGGCCCTATTGGTCAAGGCCCTTAGCATAATTGTTGCATAGTCTGTGTTGCCCACTGAGGCATAGCACAAGGAGCAAGAGGGACTGGGCATGGGCCTGAGGTGACCTTGTCAGATTCTACCGGTATAAAATCAGTAGGAATCTACCTAGAGATATCACTGTAGCATGACTAAATTGAAAGGTGGGGCCAAATAGATTTTGAAGATGCACCTAAGGGTTTCCCAGCAGAATGTTAAGCTCCTGTTGGTGTGTGTGTGTGTGTGTGTGTACCAGAAACTCTGCCTGGTCTCACCCTGACCCTCACCCCAGTACTTACTGTAACCTGGGCATGGGGACAGCAAACTTCCTTCTCCCTCCACATACACACAGAACTCTGACCTCAGCATACCAAGAGGACAAAACTTTGCCTGGTGAGGCACTTGCAGTCCTCTCACATTCTATATCTTTGATTGAGAGACGGTACACTGAGCTATGCTTTCCACCTAGACCCAAAAGTCTGCGTAACTCAGAACTTAAGTCCACCACCAAATGGCATTTGCATATTGTTGTATAAAGTACTTCTACATATTTAGTTAACCTTCAAAACAGTCACATGAAAAAGGAATTAGACTGTTTATTTTATAGACAATAGACACTTCATTGATATGTTCAAGACTTCAGAGCCATGAAATGGTAAACCTAGAAGTACAATCTAGTTCTTCTGATTCCAAGTTGGGATCTTTCTACATATAGTATCATTTGGACTTAGCCCACTAAATATTTTAATCTGGTGACAGTTTATAGACTCCTGAGAGGAGTGTTGGCTTATTTAGTTCACAGAGTAGGTGTTTAAATGGTACTAGTTGAATGCATGTTTGGAATGAGTTTCTGCTCAGACTCTGAGTTCCTTAAGCCAGGAATAGATCCTTGCCTTTCTGGTGGTAAGTTGTAGCAGGTGCTCAATAAATATGTGCTGAATATGTGTAGAGATAAATGAAGCATCTAGTCCTCTTCTAAAGCAGTTGCTCCAATTTATAGAAAACTTTCATGTATGATATAAAGAGCTTCTTCCCCAAGCCAACCAAGAATGCAGATCTGAAACCCTATTCTCTCAAGGTCTGTAGCATTTCCTACAAATAAGGTTTCTCTCTTGGGAAACCACAATACGGTCATCAACATTGGGAAATTAACTTGTTGCGTTACAAGAGATGCCATCAACTCCTCAGATGTCAAGTAAATTTCAGCAATTTCCCAAAAATGCCCTTTATAGAAAAAGGAACCAGTCAGGGATCCCAAATTGTATTCCATTGTCAGGTCTCTCTACTCCTCTGTAATGTGCAGTGGTTCTTCAGTTTTCCCCTGACTCTCAAGGCCTTGATTCCTTTAAAGTTACAGGCTATTTCTTGTGTAGAATTCCCCTCAGCTGGGGTTTGTCTGATGCCTCTTCTTGATTAGGCTCACATTGTGCATCTTTGACAGGAAAGTCATGGTAGGATGCTGGGTTCTTCCTATTGCATTCTCTCAGATACAGTGGTACCTTGGTTCACAGACTTGATTCCTTCCCATTCTGATCACAAACCGAGTTAGATGAGAATCGAATCAAATTCAGTGATTAGGTTCAATGTTGGCCTTATGGGGAAATTTGACTTGGTTCTTCTCCAGTTCAGTCTGTGACCAGAATCATGGAAATAACTGAGTTCATGAACTGAGGTACCACTGTGGATGCAATTTTAAAATGTTGCATTACTGATGGTGCTCCTTTTGATTGTTTGTTTACAGCAGTGTCTGCCAGGCTTCTCTAGAATAAAGTTATTCTTTCCTCCATTGTAGGTAATAAGTAATGTGGAGGATGGTGAGACTATAACTGTCTCATTCCTCAAACTTTAAATTTATTCACTTATGCATTTATATCAATTTAGATACAGGTTGTCCTATTTTTTTTTCCCCACACTTGGTTAAAATCTGTTACTGCTGCTATTTATTTTGTGCTCAAATTGTTTCAGACTTGACTCATGGGAGCCCTGTCACTCTGGCTCCTTTATCCCCATTATTCACTGAGTGTCTTCTCACTTTGGGGCACAAAGATCCTATCATACTTGTCTGGCCCCACCCCAGAAGTCATGTATTTCTCCAAGGCCCTCTGCCTGTATTTAGAAACAAAGATTTTGTTGTAAAGTGTGACCATTATTTTTGGGTGTCACTACTCAATCCCTTTCAGTGGACCAAGCTAAGACATATGTGTGCATGGATGCACATATGCACACTTGTGTGCAGGCATGTGAACACACAGGCACCTTTATGTCTGTGTCTATTTCTTCAACTACCTATATACTGACAAACATGGGTTCACACCAATGGCTTAATTTTCAACCTGGCACCATAGAGTACATTCTAGTTTTTTCACTTTCCATATTTGTAGCTGTCTTCTCCAACAGAGTGAAACCTGGCTGTCATTATCCTTAATGTACTTATGGATGTGGCCACTCCCTCTGTGTACAATGAGTCTTCTCTGGCTACTCTTTGTTTTCTCCCACGCAGATCTCTTTCTACCCCATCCATGCTCTGGCATACTGTGCTGCTGTGACATCGGTCCTCTCCACATGGGCACCTCCTTAACCCCCCTTGGGCTCCTGTCCTCTCTGGGCCCCCTCAGCTACCCACTCTTGCACCCCCACCATTGCAGGGTGCGTAGACCTTCTTGCTCTCCTAGTGGTTTTAACATTGAATTACTCAAGAAAGGAAACAGAAATCAGGTTTACAGCTTCTGTAGAGTGAGTGAGCGAACCACTCCCACACGTTCTGCCCCAGTTTCATAAGGACCCGAGACAGAAATCAGGCTGGCAGGAGAGTGAAAACAGCTACTTGCCAACAAGAAAACCTGGTGTATGCTGGTAGAAGTCAGGGTAACTTTGGAGAGGAAGGAAGTCTTGGAAAGGTCATAATGTGGTCTCGTGTGTGTGGTGGGCTCCTTAATAATGTCCTATAATCTAAATTTTACTGGAAGGTGAGGTACTGGTAACACTTAAAAAAGATGACAAATGATAGTGCGAGGATATAGAGACCAAGGCTTACTCGGTGCACACATAAAATTTGTGATAAAATCTTAAACTAGACTGGTACCTTCATGGTCATTTTACACATCAAATGGGCCAGAAAGAGTTGATTGTTCAGATGAGAGCTCAGGTTTCCTGAGCCTAAACAGGAATTCAAAACCAGGGCCTTTTGCCCTCAAAGTTCTCCCACCACACTCTTGTTTAAAATCTTCCTTCCAGTATGGTGCTTTTACTAAGTAAACTTTTAATTTATGCATCATATGCATAAAGTACACAAATTCTTACTGTTCAGCTCACTGGATTTTCCACAGGGAACACATTCATGTAGCCACCAACTAGATCAGGACACAGAATTATACTAGGACCCAAAAGCCCCCGACACCTAATTCTCAGACACTACCTGTCTCTTTTACAAGGAGAAGATTAACTTTCAGCACCATTATTATTTTGCCTGTTTTTGAAATCTGTGTAAATGAAATAATGACATATGTATTTTTACATACGCATTTGGCTTCTTATAAGCAATATCATGTGTAAGATGCATGTTGTTGCAAGTAGAAGCTGTGCATTCTCATTGCTTCAGAGTTTTCCATTGTGTGATGGCGCCATAATTTGTTTATCTGTTCAACTTCTCAGCACCTTTGGAGAGCCTCCAATTTTTTTTTTTTTTTTTTTTTTTTTGGTTTTTCTCCGGTACCAGGAACTGAACTCACGACCTTGCGCTTGCCAGGCAGGCGCTTTTTGCCGCTGAGCTAAATCCCCAGCCCCCGAGCCTCCAATTTTTGTTGACTGCAGAGAGTAGTGCTATGAACATTCTTGCATGGTTTTTTGACTTATATTTAGCAACTTGGCTAAATTAGACATCAATTCCAACATATATAGCATTTCTTTTCAATATAAAGTTAGGTGTGGAATTGGTGGGTATGATTACAAGCAGATTTAGTAGATACTGCCAGTTCTCCCAAGTTGAATCAGTTTGCATTAGATCAGCAATATATGAGAGAGGTCTGCTCATTCCACATCCTCACAGTGCTTGATATTTTCAGGCTTAAATTTACACATTCTGGCTGGCATTTTGTAACATTTCATTGTAAATTTAATTTGCACTTTTCTTATGGCTAGTGATACTTTTGGTGGCAATTTGGAAATCTGTCTCTGTGTGTGTGTGTGTGTGTGTGTGTGTGTGTGTGTGTGTGTAATACCTGTTTGGTTATTTTACCCATTTGGGAGTGGAGTAGGGATCATCTATGTTTTAATTTTTTTTCCTTATACATTCTTGACATCTGTCCTATGTATTGCCAGTGTCTTTTCTTCCTTTATCACTTGTTTCATGGATTGTCTGATAAAAGATATTTTTATTTTACTCCACAGATTCTCAACATGGCTATCTGGCACTCATGGGTATATACTGGTTCTTGCAGTTTTGACAAAATCTTAGATATTGCAACTGCTGTGTGGCCCTCCAGAGAGTCATAGTACATAAACACATATGGAATATATCTGTGGTATTGATACTTATGAGGCAAGGGGTGGGACAACCAGGGTAAAAATATCTTAAGAATCTTCTTAAGGCCAATGTTTGTAAAAGGTTGAAAAACAGTGATATAGTTCAATGTACCTATATTTGTCTTTTTGAATCCAGTTAATCTTTACACACACAAATATCTTTGTGTATTTTTGTGTGTGTCTTTTTGAGAGGGGTTTTTGCTCTATAGTTCAAGCTGGCCTTGAACTCACTTTGTAGCCCAGAGTGGCCTTAAACTTGCAGCAATCCTCCTGCCTCAGCCTCCTGAGTGCTGGGATTACAGGCATGCACCACCACACCTGGCACCAGTATCTTGAACATTTTTTTTATATCTTCTAAAAGAGTTGGTGTTTCCTTTTCACATTCCATTAAGAGCTGATTTTTGCATACGATATAAGGGATCAAAGTAAAATTTCCTGTGCATTTGCAATGCCATTTTTATCATCATTCAAATGACAATATGTTATTTTCCATTGTTATGTTTATCTTTTCCTGCCAATAAAAGTGTCCTAACTATTGCCACTTTATATTAGGTTATGACACCTAGCCATGTAAAACATCTGGCTTTATTATTTTTTTCAAGATTGCCTTGGCCCTTTGGGGCCTTGGGGGCCTTTTAAATTGTTAAATAAGTTATAAAAATAGGTTGGACAACTTCCAGTAAAGAAAACAAACATCAAAAAACAATAACAAAAAACACAAAATGGAAGACATTGCTAGAATTCTGTTGTCATTTCATTCAATCTAAATAATAGTTTGTGATTATCTTTACCATATTTGAATCAGTGAGACTTATACATTCCTTTGTTTATTAGTGTTGTGATTTCTCCCAATGATGTTTAATACTTTTCTGTATAAAATTTTATACATTTTATTTCACTTATCTCTAAGTATTTGATATTTTTATCTATAACAAATGGTATTAATGTTGTACAATTTGTTTCTAATCATTGGTTGTTTGTTTATAGAAACCCAGTTAGTATCCACATACTGACTTGTTTCCAGTGAGATGGCTCAGTTGCACTTAATTCTAACTGATTGATTGTAATATTTTTAAAAAATTTTTTGAGACAGGGTCTCACTATGAAGTTTAAACTGGTTTTGAACTCACTATGTAGCCCAGGCTGGCCTTGAACTCATGGAAATCCTACTGCCTCAGCTTCCTGAGCACTGGGATTATAGGCGTGACCACCATGCTCAGCTGGTTGTAATCTTTTGACTGTAGAACTATTTGCATTTTCT
The DNA here is from genome assembly GCF_000276665.1 of Chinchilla lanigera. Classification (NCBI taxonomy): domain Eukaryota; kingdom Metazoa; phylum Chordata; class Mammalia; order Rodentia; family Chinchillidae; genus Chinchilla; species Chinchilla lanigera. The sequence goes on along the minus strand of NW_004955412.1, from coordinate 30,518,478 downwards.
GTGTATACAACTGTGTTATTTCCAAACAATAACAGTTTTATTTCTCCTGTTTCAATCCTTAGGACTTTTTTTCTCTTATGGTAAGGGCAAAAGAACCTTTAGTGCATTGGCTAGAATCTTAAGAATTATGAGAAATATATGTGGGAGTTGTTTTTTTTTTTTTTTCCAGGAGAGACCTTTCAATAGTTCACCATCAATAAATATAATGTATGCTGTAGATTTTTTTGGACAATTTCTTCCTTACATTAATAAAGTCTGTTAAGAGTTCTTCTCCTCCTTTCATCCCTTTTGGCCTCCTCCCTCCTTCTTCTTCTCTTCCTCCTCCTTCTTCTTCCTATCCAAGTCTGAGTGGTTAATTTTATTATATGCTATTTATTTATTGTTTTCTATATCTATGGATGAGTATTCTGTTTATGTGCTAACATGATGATCATGTGGTTTTTCTCTTTGTGCTAATGTAAACCCATTGATTTTGAAGAATGTTTATGAGGAATAATATACATACATAAATGTTCAGCCAAATTAATTATCATAAACAGAAAACTTTGTACAAAGATCAAGAAATAGATTATGTCAACCCCAGAACTTACCTGGCTTCTAATACCATGGATTGTTTTTAACTATGTGTGTACATTATTTGAATTTAGAGCAGAGATTAAAATCTCTGGGTTTAGCTTCTTCTATTCAACATGTTTTGAGATTCATCCTATGATTTCTTGTAATTATAGTTTTTTTACTCTTATTGCCATGGTTATGAATATGACACTTTCCTTTTTCTCTTGTTCACATGAGGCTTTGGGTCGTTTCTTGTTCAGTACTACTAGAAACAGTCCTGTATAATAATCTTATATTTGGAGTCTTTCATAGAATGTATGTATCCATTTTTAGTGAAGAAATTTGTCAATCTTAAACACAAATCAGTTTTACTTTCCTTAGAATAAATTCTATGTGGTCTTAATATATTAATCTTCCTATGTGTCACTGGGTTTGATTTGCTTTTGTAGCTTCCCAAAAGAGTTAAGGACATCATATTATAGTGATACTTTCATACCCATGCTTATGGCAGTACAATTTAATTTTTTTACTTTATTTCTTCTTTTTATTTCTATTAGTACACATTTTCAGCAGGTTTGCTTTACTTGTGTGGAGTTGGTCCATGTACATAACGTATCTTAACTTTTTTTTCCACCCACTTCCATTCCCCTCTCTCTCTCCTCTCACTACATCTCCTGATCCCCTTTACATTTGAGAAAGATCTATCTCCCTACTTCTTATTGTCTGTTTTTATTTTGTTCTTTATTTACATTTTGGGTTTCCTGTATAAAAGAAACCATGCAATATTTAGGTTTGTGTGTCTGAATTATTTCACTTAACATTATGGTCTCAAGGTGTAGCAGTGCCTATAATAGTGCCTCCAATGAATTGTGCATTCATAATAGCTGAATTTTATATATGCCCATCAACAGATGAAAGGATAAAGAGAATGTGATATTTACACCCAATGGAATACTACTCTGCCATAAAGGATAAACTTGAGTCAGTTGTAGAAAAATGAATGCACTTGAGACCTGGGAAGGGAAGGCAATGAAAAAAATTTTGATGTATGATGTACATGTACCAACTCCCTGCAAGAAATGTAAAGGTTATATACTATAAACATATTCTAATAAAAACTAAAAGCTTTTAAAAAGAAGAATATTTTTGACAGAAAATAGTCTGTATTGCCCTTGTCAGATTTTATTAGCAAGGTATTTTTGCCCTCATAAATTTAGTTGGGAAGTTTCCCCTCTTATAGTTTTGAAAACTGCTTTGTAAGACTGGAATTATAAGTTTGGGAGAACTTCACTAATAAAGCCATCTGGACTGAGGGAGAATAATTTTGAAATCAGGACTATTTGGATTTCTTATTTCTTCTAATTTTAATTTATTAGGCTACAGGTTTTTTCTTTTAGAAAATGACATAAATTTCACTTACAGTGTCAAATTTATTGGTATAAAGTTTTTACATATCTCCTTTTAAAATATTTTAATGTTTGTAGCATCGATAACATTGTGTTCTTTTTCACTGTTCATGTAGGTCATTTTTTTTTCTCTCTCTATATTCCTCAGCTTATTCATCAATAGTGGGAAAGTGCCTGTTTCTGCTTTGTGTTAGTTCTTGTGGTGAGGCACATCTCTGTTTAGGTAGATCACTGTGTCATCTCCGAATCACTCTTTTATTATTTTTTTATTTTAACACAGAAATTATTTTAAATTTTTTCTCAAGAAAGAAGGGGAAATTATGTATGTATATATCTACAGGATAGCTAACATTGCTGTACTACCGTCTTCTATCACTTTACTGAAAGGAACAGTTAATGATTA
>NW_004955412.1:30492712-30515689 GCF_000276665.1 Chinchilla lanigera | reverse complement strand
TTTTTTGGTTTTTCTCCGGTACCGGGAACCGAACTCACGACCTTGCGCTTGCCAGGCAGGCGCTTTTGCCGCTGAGCTAAATCCCCAGCCCCCTCATTCAATTTTAAATATTTTCTAATTTCTATTATAATTTCTTCCTTTAGCTAGCATTGCTCACTTTCCAAACATTTCCGAATTTTCAATTATCTTTCTGTTACAGCCTTTTGATTATATATGGAGAAAAAGTACTAACTGAAAGATTTCAATTCTTTGAAATGTATTGATACTTCTTTATAGCCCAGCATGTTGTCTGCTTGACAAATATTCCATATGCCTTTGAAAAGAATGTAGAAATTGAGATAACCGAGTATAGAGTTTATGTATGTCAAGTAGATCAAGTTTATGAGTCATTTTGGCCAAATCCTCTCTGTTCTTTCTGATGTTTTTGTCTGTTTTTCCATCAGTTACCTATGGGAGTATGTTAAAGTCTCTCCCCTTTAAGGTCTATGTGAGTGCCCAGCTAGTTCAGTCGGTAGAGCATGAGACTCTTAAAGTCTATGCGTCCTTATTTTTAAATGTCTCTTTTAAAGAGCATATGATTTTTTCCTTAACTCAGCCTAATAATTTGTTCTGCTTGAGAATATAGATCATTAAATAAAGATAATTTTAATTTACTATTCATTTTTTGTTTGTCTCATTTTTCTCTCTGTTGATGTCTTCTTTTAGATTATGCAGCTTTTGCTTTCTTATATCAACTCCAAGTATCTTGCTAGTGTGCATTCTTTTAGTAGTTGCCCTTAAGATTAAGCATGTATTTTGGCTTTAGTACAATCTAACATAGATTAGAATTTATGCCTCCCAAGACAGTGATAGGATCACAGGATGCTTTAATTCCACTCACCTTCCACCTACTTTTTTGGTTATTACTGTCCACTAGTATTTACATTTACTCTAAATGTGGCATTATTCATATTGCTTTATAGATGCTATTAATTTAAACATATATTTACCATTTACATTGTTCATTCTTTCATTTCCCTTTTCCATCTGAAGTCATTTTCTTTTTTAGATAAAGACCTAGAACTTTTTTTAAATGAGGGTCTCTTGGCAAAAAAGTTCTCAGATTTTGTTTGCTTGTAAATGTCTGGGTTTTGCTTTTATTTTCAAAAAGCATGTTTAACTATGTAAATAACTCTAGGCTTCAGTTTTTTTCTTTTGGCACTTTAAGGATGTCTCCTGCCTTTATTTCCTTTGGTACTTTAAAGTGTCGTGTGTACTTTCATTTTTTCTGGGTTACTGTTGTGTGGGTGGAGAAGTCAGCTGTTCGTCTAAGTGCTGCTCTCTTGAAGAAAGTTTGTCTTTTTTTTTTCTTTCTTTACATGCTTTTGATTTTCTCTTTATTACTTTTCAGTGATTTTACTTAGATAAGTCTAAGTGTGTAGTTTTAAAAAATCCTTCTTGAGTTCTTTTTTCTTCTTTAATTTAGCTTTAATATTTTAATGCTTATAGTTTTTTTCAATTACTCTTGGACATTATATATTTAAATATTGTTTCTGCCCATTCTGACTTTTGTTCTTCTTGGAAATTCCATCTGTACATGTATTATAATTTTTCAATATTTTTCATATGTCTTTTTCTTTTCTATATTTTCCCATCCTTTTCATTACCTGTACTTTAGCCTGCTGTCTACCTCTAGCTAGATCTATTTTCCAGCTCACAAATTTTCTCTTCAACTATGTCTGATATGCACTTTGTACTTTAACTGATTTTATAATTTTGATTATTTTCAGCTTTAGAATTTTATTTAACATTTTAAAAGATTCAGTTTGTATCATGAAATTTTCAGCCTTAATCCATTTTCTTGAATATAATTATAGTTATTTTAAAGTCAGTGTCAGATCATTTCTATGTGTATCATGTATGTGTATATTTCCATTGCCTGTTTTTTATTGGTTCTCTTTCTTCACAGAAATACTTGCTCATTATTTACTAGGCGCTAAATACTGTGTGTGTAATATGGTAGAGGCTCTGAATGATGTCTTCTCACTTCAGAGAACACTCACTCTATTCTCTGGCAGGCAAAGAGGGTGAGGTCACCTTAGTCCAATATTGAAGTTGAGACACGTTTGAAGTCTCTGCATAGCTCTGTTTATGGCTGGTGTGTTGGTCCCAACCAAGATCCTGAGTTTTTTCTAGGAACTTGCCACTCCCATGCTTGGAGGTGTGCTGACCTCCAACTTTGTTCCACATTGAGAGACTTGTGAAAGCTTTGCTTTACTTCTCAGGCTTCTTATGCTTAACGCCTTAGTCTCTTGCTTCCCACAGCTTAATTAGTTAATGCCTTTTGTTAGTGTTTTGTGCTGCTATGGCCTAATAACTGACATTAGATAATGTTTTTTCCATTTCAACTTTATTTTTAACTGGCATATAAACACAGAAATTTTACATATTTATAAGATACTATGTGATGTTTTAAGACATGCATACATTGTGTAATGTTCAAATCAGGGTAAATATATCCCCTCGAACATTTATCATTTCTTTTTAAAAGTTAATTATGTTTCTTGTACATTGTAGATGTACAGAATGATCATATTCATCATAAGGAATTTGTAACTGTACATGATACAACTTGGTTCTTTTTTTCCATTCCCCTACTGTCCCTTCAACCCCTCTTCCCCTCATATTTATCATTTCTTTATGGTGAATACTGTTTGTTCAAAATCTTTTCTTTATAGTACATTGTCATTATTTATAGTTACCATATTGTACAATATCACACCAGAACTTTCACTCCTAACTGTAACTTAATAGTACTCTTTGATCAACATTTCTCCATCCTGCCTTCCCCTAGTAATTTATAGTGAACAGAAATGAACTGGCTCCTAGTTCTAAAGGCTTCTAAATTCAAGGACTGAGGCAGAAGCATCTGGCAAGAGTCTTCTTGCTGTGTCATCCCGCTGTAGAAGAAAGAAGGTCAAAAGGGAGAGAGATGGGTTTGAATCCACCCATTTATAATGGTGCCAAACCTCACCTATGAGGATAGAGTCCTCACAACCTAACCACTTTTTGAAGACCCTACTTCTTAATACTGTTATAATGTCAATTAAATTTCAGCATGAATTTTGGAAGGGAAATACATGCAAACCATATCTAGCCTCAGATATCAGTCCTGAGTATTTGGCTTACTTCATGATCTTAGTTCTCAAGTGTTGGTTTGGAAATACCATTGTTTGCATGTTTCCATTTCATGAGTTGCCTCAGGCTCTTCTGATCTTCTGCCTTTGATCAGCTTTCCTCTGCCCACTTTCTTACCTCTTGCTCCACAGCAATAACTAGCAAATGCCCATAGATAAAAGCAATGTGTAGAAAGTTAGGTTTATCTCAATAAACTTCCCCTTTACACAGGATATGGCCTCTATCTATTAGTTGTTTGACAGACCTCTAGTGCTTTCAGATAGAAATTTTGTATTTTATTTGGCTTTTCTAATTGTTTTTAGAAGATGTATTGACCTGCTACAAGCTATTCTGTCCTAGCTAAAAGTGAAGGTATCTCTACAACTTGCTGGATCCTAAGGCACTACTTAAATGCACTGAGTTGGTCTTCTGCTCAGAGATCGCCAATGTCTTTCTACTTCTCATCCTTCTGAATTGTAGCATGTGGTCCTCCCATTTTAAAGATGCAAACTTGATTTACACAAATATTCAACATAGATTTTCTGTATCTCTTGACTCAGAACCTTCACTTATTATTTAAATGCATGATTTTTCCATGATATTTGTGGGTTTTTAAAAAAATTATCTAATGATCTATAGCTCTGTTTTCTCATTTGTAAAATGAAGATATTAATACCTATCTCTTAGGGCTACTGTGTAGATTAAACAAGTTAATGTAGGCAGAGTTCTTTGAAAAACACATAGAATTCAAAAAAATCTTGATCATTGGTCCAGCTCTTTAGCACTTTTTCCATTAGGCATATTCTCCTCATTCCTCCACTAATCAATTCAGTATCAAAAATTTCTCATTCTGCAAGATCTATCTGGTTATTATCCTGTTTTTATTGAAAAAAATTTGTCCATCTACCAACTCCTATAAGACAAGTCCAAACCATCCCTCTTGATTCTTCATTGAAGAGCAGTAGTCACCAGCAGCTTTTGTCACATAATGACTATATTCCTTATGTTCCTATAATCAGCCTGATTATATGAACTGAAAATAGCATCATGTTTCTGAGAACAAATATGATGGTAGGTCTCATTTAAAATATTAACTCTTTTGAGATTTCTCAATGTTCATTGCACATTCGAGTTCCTAGGTTTAACTATAAATTCCAATGCCTAGGCCAATGCCATATCCCACAGCACTTAAAACAAGCTTTGGGGTGGGCCGCATGCATGGCCGTATTGTAAATTCTCCAGATGGATTCTGAGGCTGAGGAACCATGCCTTCTTCTGAAGGTAAGAATAATAGAAATGATGCGAGGATTCACACACATCTTTAAGGTTTTTGCCAGGTAGAAAAGTAGTCATGAAGGATGACTGTTGTAGAACTATAGACAGATGAAGCAGCATGTGCAGAGCCTGGAGCTGTGCAAGATTACATCATTTTGATGGAACAGTGTTAACTTCAAGGTGCCTCTGCTACAGGGACATGGAGAGCAGAGGCAGAAGATGAGTGCCTTGGGTCTGTGTAGAAGAATTTTAAATCTGAAGATTTTGGGTAGTGACCAATTTTGACCTGTGAGTTGCAAAGATCCATTTGGGGAGCAAATGAGAGGCTGTTTGCAGAACTAACTAGAAGAGGTAGGAGACAAATTAAGAAATTCTTCCTAGGTCCCCACACAAGATAACCAGGGCCTGGACCAAAGCAATGAGATGTAGAGGATGCACCGCTAAGGCAATGTTCCTCACATTCACCTGGATCAAAGCTGCCCCAGGCTGCTTTGGAACCCTCTCTGCAGCACAGCTTCTTTGTCACCGTGAACAGCATGCTTACTTCCTGTGCTTCTCAAAGAGGAAGCCTCTCAGTCATCACTCAGAACTCCATGTAGCCTTTTGCTCTTTCCTCTTCAACTTCTCCCACCCTTTCATTAATTCCATCTTCATATTTCCCTAAAGTCTTTCCGTTTCCTGAATTGACCTCTTCATGCAGAATAGTGTTAGTTGTCTCCCTGTGCCGGTACTATTGGCCCCTCTACTTGCCTAGCGTTACACCTTTAACATCTATCTTTAGTTGCAACATCAGACATAGACACTACAGCAAGTTTTTTCTCTTTGATATTCAGAGATAAGAAAATGGCTTCCACTGTCTTATTACTATCACTCTGGGCTTTAAAATCTTTTGCTGGTGATTCCTGGGCTTCTCACGCCTCACTCCCACTGTTTTCCAGTTCCCCGGGGTGTCCACCCATCACCATAATTTCTCCTGATTTTCCACTCTGATCCCATCCTTTTATGTTGTAACATGCTATCCTGGAAGGGTGATTTTGGAGTCAGACAGACTAGGGTTTGAACCCCAACTTTGTTCATTATTTCCTTGGAAAACTCAGTGTTTCTGAGTTCACTGTCCTTGATGATAAGATAGCAGATTTTGCCATGGAGTTGTTTTAGGGAATAGTGTTGTAATTTTGTCCAAAGCACCCAACCAGAGCTTATCTCCTTGATCCTACAGATACCAAGACCCCTTCATGTTTCCATTCTTCCTTACTCCTTCCTTCCATCCTTTCATGCCTTCCTATTACCTCAGTAAATGTTACTGGAAGAGCACCGAGGCTCTAGCTTTGCCCTTGACTGTAACCTAGTAACAGGTCCTTGAATAAATCACTTGCTGTCTTGGAGCCTCAGTTTCTTCGTTTATAAAACAAGGTACTGCAGTAGATGCCTCTAAAATTCTGTGCCCCTGAAATAAGCTGTGAGATACAGTGAGTCTGAACTCTTTCCCTCCCAGGGTCTTTTCAACTGCTGAAAATAGTGACAATTCTTCCTCCTTTACCACATTCCATTGCCTTGTTGGAACATGTCTCTCCTGTCTTAGCTTTGCTCTTCACACTAAAAATGTTTATCCATGAGGATTTATGTCAGAATGGCTGAGGGCAGGGTAGTGAAATTATTTCTGCACATTGATAGAGTTTTAGCTCTGCAAGAGCAAAAATGTTGCCCTCAAGAGAAAAAGCTATCCCTTTTGTGGAGGTTGTGTCCTCCCCAGCCCCACCCTTACATGTGCCTGATGATGGGGCTAAGTCAAGTTCATGGCACAAGTGACAATTTCCTTCCTCCCTCCCTCCCCCTTGTCCTTCCCTGCCTTCCTCCCTTCCTTCTTTCCTTTCTTGTCTGCCTCCCTCCTTTCTTTCCTTTCTCTTTCTCTTCCTTCCTTCCTTCTTCCTTCCTTCCTTCCTTCCTTCCTTCCTTCCTTCCTTCCTTCCTTCCTTTCTCCCTTCTTCAGTTTAAACTCATAAATTATACACACAAACATTTAACGAAAATTTGTTTCAATACTGATTCAACTCCATCCTCTTATATTCTCATGTAGTTTTTCTTTCATTTGAGCACCTATCCTGTGGGAAACATTATACTAAGCATTAAGATTGTAACCAAAAAAAGATGTAATTCTTCCTTTCTGTGAATTCACTAGTTTATTCATTTAACAAATATTATGGGTATGTCATACTGGTTCTCTAGAAGTGATCAGTATGGAATGTGAAGTGTTTGTTAGGGGCTAAACTCTGAAAGGAAAAAGGAAGAAAGCCGTACTGGGCAGTAGAAGTTGAGCCATGATGCAGGCTCACCAGAACCTTAGGAACTCAGGGTTGAGTTCTGCCATGAGAATTGCTCATCAGAATCATCCCATGGCAACTCCACGATAAGGTTTTTATGTTCCTATGGATTAGTGTTTTAGGGTTTCTACAACTAATTGCTACAAACTGGGTGACTTAAAATGCTAGGAATATATTCTCTCACAGTTCTGGAAGAATGAGATCTAAAATCAAGGGTCAGTAGGACAGTGCTTCCTCCAAAGAGGTCTAAAATCAAGGTTCAGCAGGACAGTGCTTCCTCCAAAGATTGTTTTTTTTTTTTTTTGTTTTTTTTTTTTTTCTGGTACCAAGAATTGAACTCACAACCTTGTGCTTGCCAGGAAGTTGCTTTGTTGCTGAGCTAAATCCCCAGCCCCTCCTCCAAAGATTGTGGGAAGGACCTCCCTTGCCTGTGTGTTCCTGGTAGCTCCAGGCATTTCTTGACCTATGGCAGCTTCTTGCCAGTCATATGACTTTCTTTTCTGTATCTGTGTGTCAAGTCTCCCTTTACCTTTTACTCTGTTTTTAGACTTAATTTTTAGAGCAGTTTTAGGTTTAATTTGAGAGGAAGGTGCAAAGATATCCCACAAAATCTCCTGTCCCACATACATTGTCTGCACCATTGTCAGCATCCCCAACAGAGTGGGGCATTTGTTACAATTGATGAAGCTGGAAGAAGAAAGATGATGGAGTAGGAGTTGGCAGTAGGACTCAGCTTCTCTGAAACCTGGAATTGAGACACCTGGAAAATAACTATTTAGCAAGGAGAAATTGATGTAAAAAGGGAATCAAGAAACAGTTGCCAGGAAAGCTAAAAATTATAGAAATTCAAAAGACAACACAGAGCAAAGATTGAGGCAGTTTGAAATGCTGACTCTCACTATTGGGGTGGGGAGGGGAATCTGACTCCATAAGGTAAGCTGAGAGAGGGCTGGAACCTCTAGTCACGTAAAAACAGGTGGGCAGCTCTAGCTCCAGGAAAATTCAAAGTTATCACAAGCTGCAAGTACATCATGGGTTTTACACTGAAAGTGACTTCCTCCACATGGCAGGCTAGCTTTGGAGAAGAAACCCACTGCAAACTTACCATCTAGGAGTAGCATAATCAGGAGCCATTTGGAGAAAGAGTTTGTTAAGACTGAGCTACGTTAGGAATCAGAAGTCACAGAATAACCACATTTCCTACTGCAGTGACCTGGTGGCAGACAGCCTCAGGAAACAGTCATGGGGAGAAAGGGCTAGTCATAGCCTCCCTGAGAAGTGTAAGCAGTGGAAGACTCAGGCTGTGGAGGACACAATATTCCTGCTCAGTGTGATGTGAAGCTGTGTTGAACATGTTTGTTTTTCTGAGAAGGCTGAGTCTGAAAGTGTTGGGATTGAGCCCAGTGGATGACTTGGCTCCCTTTGCTGCCTACTTCCAGGGTAGAACCCAGTTGTCTGTTTGCTTTCTCCACCTGCCGGTGTGATCAGTGATATACCTTTGTTTGGATGCATGCCATACTCCTAGGTATAGGTACACAGAAAGGCGTTTGGAGTAGAGTGGCACTTTACAAACCCACAAGTCACAAAGCCAGCCAGAGATAGATGTAGTTCGAGGTGTACAGAAGAGTGTGAGCAATAAAAGCTCTTGGAGTGAGTACAGCCCTTAGGCAGACAGCCTACCATTGACTGACCCCGCCCAGCAGGAAAGGCTGAGCAGGACTCAACGTTCAGAAAGAAGTGGGTGTGAAACTCAAGAGGCCCCAGTTGTGACTCACTATCCCCCTCCCACACCTGGTGGATTCCAGCGCTACAGGTCCTGGAAAGAAACTACCCACCCACACACCTTGACAAGGAGGAACTTTTGGGACTCATTTCTCTTTGTTTAATTTTTGTTGTTTCCCCCCTGGTTTTTGTCTTGCTGTTTTCTATTTTGTTCTGTTTTGCTTCTTTTTCTTTCCTTGTTTGTGCTTTTCTGTTACTTTACCTAATTCTATTTACTTTTTAAAAAATCTTCAGTTGGATTTTTGTTATCTCACCTTTTTCACCTCCTTATCAGCTCCCTTTTCCTTCTTTTATCTAACATTTTTTTCTTCAATTTTTCCCTTTGGTCACTTCCTCTGTTTTTACTAATATTACTATTAACCTTTATTAATTTTTAGCTTTTTAGAGCATTCTAGGATATTATTGCTGATTTCTATTGTTAATGGTGGTATAGTAGTTGCTTTAATAGGTCTTTACTATATGTCAAAATCTGGTTTGCCTTTATGTAGATAGTAGTATTTGTACTAATTTATTTGCTATTGTTTACAGTGGCATTATTGTTTCTTTTAATTGGCTTTTACTGTATATCAATATCCGATTTGTCTTTGTGTTGTCGAGATTACTAGGGTTCATCTGCCATCTCTCAGTGATGCTGAAGGTCAAGCCTTCAAAAGAACGCTGGGCACTTAAGAAGACCCTCAGCAAAAAGTAGAAAAAATACTCATCTCAACAGATGAACCTGGGCCAGAGAGTTCCAGTGTGAGCTGAGGATTCCAGAGGCAGGGACTGAGAGATTCAGTTCTGGTCAGCTCTTCTCGTCACAAAGCTGTGACTTTCATACTCCTTCATGTTGTTATCATTGGGCTCCCTCACTCTGGCAAAGCACCATGTACAAGAAGATTGCTCAGAATATTGACTTCCTTCAGGAGAACCTCAAGGCTAACACAGAAGTCAGCTGTGTGACAAAGAAGAACCTAGGGAAAGGTCTTTTGGTTCCAGATCATGTGATCACATGCCTCATGGTGTCAGAGCTGGAGGTCGGGAGCAACCAACACTGGCTACTAGATGGTTTTCTGAGGATATTAATACATGTTGAAGCCCTGGTCAAAATCTGGGATCTGGATCTAGTGATTAGTTTGAACATTCCATTTGAAACACTTAAGAGTTATCTCAGTTGGACTGACCCTTCCAGCTGGAGGGTCTGTAACCTGAACTTCAGTCAGTCTCACATACACAAAGGGATTGATGATATCACTGGTGAGCCATGAGTAAAACAGGAGGACGATACACCTGAAGCAGTTGCTGCCCAGCTAAGAAGGTACAAAGATTTGGCAAAGCAAGTCATCCAGCTGTACAAGAACAAAGGAGTGCTCCACCAATAGTTTGAGGCAGAGACTAGAAAACTTTGACCTTCTGTTTACACACTTTACTCAAACAAGATTGTACCTATTCAGTCCAAACAAGTGTACTGACCTGCCCAATGGAGGAATCCAGAAGATGTGATCATCCTTTGAGCTATGTGTGTAGTATTGGTGCTATGTCCAAATTAAAAGTTAGCTGAGATAGCTTGCAACACCTTTTCTAGTTGAAATGGTAAACCAATAGAAAAACTAGTGAGTAGAAAGAGTCCACGAAGAGGTCTCTCTGGCTTTTAAAAGAAGTGGTATCTGTGTTTGTGTCCAGCCTTCCAAAGAAAACAAGTGCAGGCTGGATTGTAAGCAGCGTGGTTATGCTCTGGCTAGTTCTGACATCCCTATTTTGCTGTAAGAGCCATTTTGCATGGGATGGTGGTGTCTCTTGTTCCCCTCCCCGCCGCCCAAGGCTGTTGGACCACATTGCCCAGGATTTGTTCTTATGCTCTCCTCTGTCCTCTCCTGATGACAATGGCATTGAAGTCAGTTGCTCTTGGTGGTTAATTCTCTCCTGAGTGTCTGTGTCTACAATTCATTATTTTTGGGAGGAGTAATGCCTTCCTTTCTGCATTCATGCTTCACAGAACCTCTCCTTTTCAGACATATTGGAATGAAAGGACTTGGCTTCTACCAACTGAATTTTTCCACCTGATTTCTCTCTTCCTAGGCTATTAGATATAGGCTCTTTATACAGATTGGTAGTTACTGCTTTTATCCCTCTCAAATTCCTGTTTTTATGAACTGAGAGGTAGGGAACTGTGTTGAATCTTCATGCACCTCAACTCAGCCATACAGAGGGTCTTAAACAACTGGTTGGATTCTCATAGGCTCATTATATTCTTTATTGTTTTTTTTTTTTTTTTTTTTTTTTTTTTTGAGTCAATGTCTTACTATACAGTTCAGCCTGGCCTTGAGCTCACTTTGTAGCCCAGGCTGGTCTCAAACTGACAAAGATCCGCCTGCCTCAGCCTCCCAGGTGCTGGGATTATAGGTGTGCACCACCATTTCTGTCTTCTACTCCTTTATTGTGAAAAAAGACTCCCAAACTCTTAGAGAATCCTCAAAAAAAACCTGCCACAAAACAAAACAAAACCATGAGATATATTCAAGGACAGAAATGCTGCAAGATTGCACCTTATGTACAAAAGTAATAAAACCATATGGAATTATTGGATTAATAGAATAATTGACCTTTCCATTGCATACAACAAAATAAATTTTGAACATATGGCTAAGTATTGATGCTGACAGTATTTCTTTTTTTTTTCTTTTTTCTTTTTTTGGTAAATGACCTAAACAGATCATAAATAGTTCATAAAGGGAATGATACCTGTAAGATTTAGGAAAATGTTACACCAGTTGAACCTAGATCGACTAGGACAGCTTTATGATTATTGGAAAACAATATTTTTTTCTTAGTTTTTCCTATTCCAAAGATGCAGTCTATGGGGTGACCAGAAAGGCTAGAAATAAAGATACTAATATTTTGTCATTAATTACATCAATAAGCCAGTTGTTAAAAGATTTTCATGGTTTCCAGACCTGATGGCCATCTTATGTAATTCTTGCTCTCCTTGGAGAAAAACAATGAAATTCATTCCTACTGAATTAAAAATATACATGCATTGTGCCTGTCCCCAGGGAGTGTCCTTTGCTGTTCTTGGGAATGACTTCTGTTTAATCTTTCTTACCAGTAAGAAAAAAGAAACATATTTCCATGCTTCAGTGGTATTGAAACACATCATTTACTTTCTGAAGGGTACCTGTGGGTCACGGTCAGTTCACTGTCATCTCTATTCTGTCTGCTAGTGAGTCTATCTTCCTCACCACACTGCCCAAACTCTTGCTGGTTCCTCTCCCTCTGTCCCTTCACATGAATGTTTCTTGTCTACTTTAGTAGAAATATATACTTGTTTCCTCATCTTCTCAATTGCAGAGAAGTAAGATTGCTTACATTTCAGGCTTATGCAGTGCATATACCCAGTTCAGGTCTATAAGATATCAACGAATTATTATACTGATTTTGAACATTTTAGAAGCATTACAGTTGGGTACCAATTGATGGAGATGGGGTGAATATCAGATATGTAGACAAGTTCAGTTTTTCTGGGGAACAAGACAGAAAAAAAGTGTAATATGGGAATATCACAAAATTTAATGCTTCTATGGAGATGATTTTCACAAATGAGGAAAAGTAGTAAGTTAAAATTACTATAGATAATTCAAAAGAGGAAAATGTATGTTTTGGTGGACCAGAAAAATCCTCAAACTTTTACCTTCACTTCCCTTCTAATGTAATGATTGCTTTTAGAATTTTGGAGAGCGGTATGGGGAATAACTGGATCCCTGACTGCATATTCTGCTTCCACATTCTCCTCTCTCTTCTCCCTTTTCATTGAAGCAGACAATTGTAGCCCACATTGGGTCATAGTAAGTTTCAACCATGTTTGCTGTCGAGATTACCTAGCATGTTGAAATTCCTTTGGTGAGATCAATGAGATAAACACTTTTTTCCATGGTCTTTGAAAAGATAGTCTATTTCATGTTCAATGACTTTAGTAAAAAAAAAAAAAATCTGTTTTTCTTCAATAAACTCACTAATTTTCCCTTTAAAAACAGATGAACCTATAGATTACCTTAATTCAGCACTTGTGAGATGCAAGAAATTTAGTGACTTTCTATATAATACATGATATACTATATATACAAAAATTTTGAACATTTTTGGAAGAGTATGAACTACAGTGATGTTGGCTCACTGGTCCTAGAATTTTTGGTAAAATATTGAATAAAAATCATGAGTTGTAGGCATGAATAAACAATCTAAAGGCTTCTAAAGAAAAGATGAACCTACACTCATGCTTAATTATCACCCAAAATCCATAGTTTATATTAACTCACTCTTGCTGTTCTACATTCTGTGGGTTTGAGCAAATATATAAAGACATTCCTCTGCTCTTTCCTTCTAAGAACACCTGTCACGGGATGTAGGGCTCACCATAAATCCAAAATATCTTATCTTAAGGTCCTTACTTAATAACATCTCTAAGGACCCTTTTGCCAAATAAGGTCACATTCACAGATTTTGGGAGATGGAATGTGGCTCTCTCTTTCTGGGACTACCACTAAACCTCCTTTACCCTAATTCACTCAGTCACCAAATGTAGACTGTGCCAGAAAGCATATGAGCTTCAGTTACTTGCTGTAACTGAGGCTCTTCCTAAAGGAGCTCAGTTAGAGACTGTCTGCAGACTACATCCTGGCAGATGGGCACAGGTTCTTCCTTAATGGGGTATCCGTTTTCCTACTACATATAGCATGCTTTCTACATGGAGCCAAGATCCATACTAGGAATGGGACACAATGATACTAAATCCAACATAATCCTTGTTTTACTATTCTTGCAACATAGCAAATGGAAACCAGTATTAATCAAATAATCTCACAACCATAGATAAAATCCCTCCAGTGGCACGTGCTGCCAAGAAGAGGCACACATTACCATGAGAATATGTGGAAGGAAGAACTGATGGCGCTTGATCTGAGTGGAGAACATTGAATTAGGACAAAGAAAACAGCATAGACCAAAACCAGATCACTGTGTATTCAAGAAGCTGAAAGAAAGCCAATAAGGCTAGAATTAGAGCTAAAAGGAGCAAATGCAGTACAAGATTACAAAGTAAAGGGGTATCAGTCCTAAATCAGGGCATGTGGGATATGTGAAGGCCTTGACCTGTCTTCTTAGAATAACAGAACACCAAACAGTTGCAACAAAGGGAGTGTGATGAGTCTGGTGTAGGAACTGAGCATACTAAACTGCACTTAAAGGAGAGATGCTTATCCCTATGGGGGCCATGTGGAGTCAAGACTCAAAGGTAAGACAGACACAGAAAGGCCAGGCAGAAGATTGCCATCAGAGTAGCCCAGCCAGGAACTGATGGGACCTAGGAGTGGGATAAAGATAATAGAGATGGAGAGAAATCAGTGGATTTCTGAGATTAAACAGATATTTTATAGAATTTGATGATGGATTGAACATGAAAGTAAAGGAAAGGAAGATGTTTAGGGTGATTCTCAAGTTTCTGCCTTGTGTAAATGAAGGGGGAAAGGTGATCCTCAATGAGATTAGGATTGGAAAAGACTAGACGTGAACTGTATGAAATGCCCCAGAAACTGGAAGGAGTTGTTCCCTTATGCAGGCTTACAAGAAGCTGTATAGGCTTTCCAGAGAGAGCTCCAGCATTCTCCTACCTCCCTCCTCACTGCCAAATGCAAACCAGGACCTCTCCATATTCATCCACAGATTTTACCTTTGGAGATTGTACTCCCTGTCTACACCCCTCACTGCCTTGCTTATCGATAATCGGAACTGTCACCTGTTCTGACTCACCACTGGGTCCCTCCCTACATTCACTGACAGCGTTCGCTTGTGGTCCAGTTTTTCTATTGCATGACATGCCGTCCTCCTCCCTAATTCCATTTCACCTCAAACACTCACCCCAGGGCGGGGATGTAGCTCAGCGGTGCAGTGCCTGCCTGGCAAGCGCCAGGCCCTGAGTTCGATTCCTGGTACCAAAAAAGAAAATAGTAAAAAAAAGAAAGACCAGATACTCACCCCAGTGGGTCCACCTTGTCTTTGTCAGCCCCAAACTGCACCTTGTCAGATGTTAAGCATCATTCTCTTCTTTGACAATCTTCTCTCCTTCCAGCTTGCTCCTGTTATTCCCTCAAATTCTTGTTCTTGATCTTTTTGTTTTCTTTTAATCATCCCATTCTGACTTCATTTCCTTTTCAGTTTGTATGAAGTTGTTCATCTCCTCTCAGAATATGACCTCACATTTTGTGTTTTCATCTTCATATTTATCAACACACTCAATTCCCGTCTGATTTTGTTCTTCCTCAGGCAGGCAAATCCCAAGAGAAGGTTAATCCTAGCCATGCCTTCTCCTCTACTTCTCCCAGGCTCTTGCACACTGCTGGAGGAAGTCATCAAGTTGTGTAAGCTGGTGTCACCACAGATACATGGTGCTCAAGCTGAGCTCAGCCCTCAAATTCCCTCACTGCTCTTTGGAGAGGTGTGAGTGGCAGACATTAGTTTAGAAAACCTAACACAGAAGTGAAGGAGAGACCAAGGGTGGTAGGCAGGGTTGGTGAAGAGTGTGGGTATTTTCATTGTAGTATAGGAGAAATGATGTTATGTTTACAGATTAACAAGAAAAGACTAAGAAAGAGGGAGAAGTTGAAGCCCTATAAAAGGAGATGATGGCAGCTAGATGCCCAACAGGAAAGAGGTAATGTACTCCAACTCAGCAGAATATTTTGTATATACAGAAAGAGGAAACAGAATTGTCATACTATGTGGTTATAACTGTATAAAGAATGTGTGCATGGGCATAAATTTTAGAGATGAATTTAAAAAGTCCTTATGTTTGTATAGCAGGATTAAGGCTATTTTGTTTTAAAATTTACATCATCATTATCACTATTAAAATATTTAATAACAAATGCCAATGGGAAAAGATGAATGGGCCCTTTTTAAATTTTTCAGTATACCAGAAAGTCAAGCTAAAGAATATAGAGGTTGAAAGACAGATAAATCTGTGTTCACAGCTGGCTTTGCCAATTATCCACTTAGTCATTTAACCATGTAAGTCTCAGTCTTCTCAAGTAAAGCAACAGATAAATCTGAAGATAAACTTGGAGTCTAAAACTACCAAGCAAGAAAGTCACTATAAGAAAAAGTAATTAAAGGCTGAAAAGTACGACAGACAAAAAATGTTTTTTTTTTTTTTTTCTGGCAGAAAGGTAAATAAAATCTTTAGGAATGAGAAATATAGTCCTTGAGATTAAAGTGACTTAAGTAGGTTAGAGGCTGCTAAGGCAAGAAGCAGTTACGTGGAAGGGATTGCCAAGAAAGTTAAAGAGAACAAAGTCAATAAAGATAAAGTGATTGCAAATCTAAAATGAGACTAATAGACATGCAAAATAGACTAAGAATGTCAAATTACATCTAATATAGATTTTTTTGGTCTTTTTGAGACAGGATCTCGCTATGCAGTTCAGGCTGACCTTGAACTCACTCTGTAGCCCAGGCTGGTCTCGAACTCGCAGCGATCCTCCTGCCTCAGCCTCCTGAGTGCTGGGATTACAGGTATGTACCACCACACCTGGCTAATATAGATTTTAGAATGAAGAATAGAGAAAATGGGAAGGATGTAATGTTAAAGAGAATTTTTACAATGTATAAAGACATGAATCCTCATAGAGAGAGCATATTGAATAGTTAATATGGTAAAGAAGTAAAAACTTGTATCCTGACTTAGTATGGTAAAACTGTAGAACACAAAAGACAAAACAAAACAAAACAAACAATTAAAACAACATGAGAGAAAGACAGAATATTTTCAGAGGAATTGCATATAGATAAAGTTATAACATTAACCACTGGGAATGGAATATGTGGCTTTTTAACTGTAATAAATTTTTAAAAATTTAAATGTTTACCATATTTTTATCTCTTCTCATAAAAGACACTATGAATAAATGCCTTCTAGTATTATGTGCTAATTTTGTGCAATTTTTACTCAAATCTCATAACTCCATCAATTCCACAAGTATTTATTTGTGACCTCATCAGGTACTCAGTGAGAACTTAAGAGGTTTAGAATTAAGTAAAAGAGAAGTTGTTTTAAAAAATTTAAATACAGCCATATTTTTAGATCATACATCATACTTATTTATGTGGAATCCCACATCTAGAAAAGTAAAAGGCTCCTGTGGTATTAACTCCTTGTCTTACAGTGAGCCAATATGATGCATACTGCATAATTCCCCACCACACCCACAAATCAGTTGGATTTGGAGCAGCTCTGGATGTGGAGACTAAAAGGCTATTCCTCGCAACTGGGTTCTCTTGTATTCTTTACAGAACATAGGGATGGAGTTGATGAAAAGCAGCATTGAGCGCTTGGTTGTGTAGGGCCAGCTCCTTTCATGTATCTCACCCTCTCTTCTCTTGGTCTTTCTCTCCCAATCTGCTGCTTTCTCTAGCAACCATGCAAGTATTACTTGACCAGCAGAGAAGTGTAAAAAGCCTAAGGTTCTAGTCGCAGTTCTACCTCTGATAAGCTTTGTGATCTGAGGTAGCTCACATAGCACTTCTCACTTTTAATTCCTAATAAGGAAAATGAAAAAGTTGAGCTCCGTTGTGCCCACAGTCTTCTCTAGCATACGTGGTTTGTGACTTACTGGGAAGTGTTTTGCCCATATGACTCTTTAACCTTCCCTCCCTAACAAATCAGCGTGTATTTTTCCTCCAGTTTAGTTTTCTATCCTCTGTCCCTCACTGTGCCAGTTACTTCTTTTCTTCCCATCCCTGCCTTCTGCACTGGCTTATTCCCTACTTTAACAGATAAGCTACTTGAGGGTTGAGCAATGTCTGTCTAGAACTCACAGATTAATAAGTGATTATCATCATTGTATTAATATTTATACCTTTATTTTTACCCTGCTCCTTTGAGCTCAAACTAATCCTGCCCTATCTTCCAAAGTTGACAAGTAAATAATTGCTCAAACTTTCCTAACTGAGAGATTTGGTTTCCAAGTGTGTCAAACTCACTGAGATACTTTGTCGATATCATCCCTAGATTATTGAGCTGTTGACAGGGCTGAAAATGAGGGTGGAGGCTCTTGTAGACTCTTGTAGGCATCCAGTGGCTTCCTCTCCTCTCTGATTATGGTAAAAAGCAATGAATGGCCTGGAAGGAATACTTGGCTAGGATCTGGTTGGTCTTAGAATTGATTTTCATGGGAATATCTTGCCATCGTTGGGCAAGTCACTTCATTTCTCAAAGCCTCATTGTCTTCAGCTGTTATAAAAGGGGCTTAGAGCAGATGATTGCCAAACATGGATCTTGGAATCAAACAAATCACAGTTTGCATCTGATGTCTGCTTTTTTAGCATCCACTGACCTGGTGTTATTAACTTCTCTGAGGCTCCTTTTCCTGACTTTGCCTCTGAGGTCAGTTAAAGACTTCAATTTTAACTCTCTGCTGCATCTCCTATACTACCTAGTCCAATCTCTTCCAGCCACATTCACTGTTTCCTTTCCACCAGCCGCTCCCTTCCAAGGCAGCTCTCATTGTTCACATTTTTCTGCACTTACCAACCCTCACACTCCCCTGAATTACAGGCTCAAGTCTGGACTTGTACGAAGCTCAGCAGGGCAGCCATCCCTATACATATACCTAAGTTCAGCTCACTGGATGCCTATTCCCACTAGTGCTCTTACCACCCCCACCTCTACCAATGCTTTGCTTTGCTCCAGTGACAAGGGGCACACACATGTTGACCAGGCCTCACCTTTTCAGGTCCCTTCTCCCTCCATCCTGTCTATTTCTGCCAGTGCACTGGATTTTGCCATATGTTGGAAGATAGTTTTGTACTTTAGAGATTCACCCATAACAGAGGAAGTCGCTTCAAGTATCTGGTTCTCAAACTTAATAATCTTGGAGAATAAAAGTCTCTTGGCACACTTCGGTTCAGGAAAGGACATGGCAGCTCTTGCAATAGCTAAGTAAATGGAGTAAGGATGCAGCTGTGAGGATAGAGTGGGCAAATTTGGCTGGAAGGGTGACATTATATTTTACAGGGATATTCATTCTAAAGTCATACAAAAGGCAGAAGTTAAATATAGCACTCCTGAAAATATCATAGGGATATCATAGGGATATGGCACCCCTGAAAATATCATAGGGATGGGCTATCACAAAGACTGAAATCCAGCATCTCAGTGAGTCCAATGTTACCAGTGCCTCCTCCAGTTTTTGAGCATGTTGGTATTATTTCAGGAAATGATGCCTCTAGATTTTGTTTGTGATCATGTGATATGAACCAAGCCAAAGCACACAAAACCCATACAGCATAGACTCAATTTTATCTCACCAAGGGACTACGTAGGAACACATGCAGTCTGATGGATGCCAAATGGAATGTCACTCAGGAGTGTATGTGTCATTGAGATTGCAGTTTCTCTCTCTCCTGCCCTCCCTCCATTTATCAAGACTCAAAAAAGATAATAGGTAACAATTCATGCAGCCTAAAAGACTGAGGCACAGGCATCTAATCATGTGATGCACTTCATGTGTGTGCATCATGGGGATAGCTGGGCCATTTTCTGCCACATCTGAATAACAGGATGTCCAATTGGTAACTAAACTTGTAGGGTATTTTTGTTTAAAAGATTTCATGATTCCATTCCCTACTTTCATCTCTTTCTACTATTACTTCAGTGAACTGTCCCAAGGTTTCTCAAGTCAACCTGTGAGACGTAACTACAGAACTCACTTCATGTGTGTACACTATAGGGAGAGCTTTGAGATCTCCAGTCCTCTCTGAACACACAGACACAGAACACTACTCATTCTGGATCTGCCTGCTCACCTGCCACCGAGAAATCCAGCCCTGCTGAAGTCTCTCCAGGTGTCTGGGACTCTTCAGGTTTGCCATATGTGCACATAGTAAATGCAGTCTTCTCATCAAGACACTTCCTTTCCCCACTTGCTCTGTAGCATAATGCTTTCTGTAAGGTTGCCTATGTTTTCTATGGGACATAAATTCCTGTGCAGAACTGGGGAGTGTGAAATAATACTTATTAACTCTAAGTTCTCTCTCCATCCCCCTATTTTGCATTTTTTTCCTCAATTTCTCCCATGCATCATATCTCATTGAAGGTATTTTGTAACATTAAAGTCAAATACTTACGTATTTATCTTCCTATCTAAAATATAAATTCTGAAAAAATCATACTTTTTAATCTTTTTATTAAAGGAAATTAAAGGGCCTGAATCCCAGACAGCTTCAGGAACCATGGTGAGCCATCTCTGCACCTCCCTGACCAGTAGGCAAGGTAGGCAGAGCCCCGGACACCTTCTGGGGCCTCAGTGGCTACTCCTATTACCATCTGCACCCGCATGGGAGCCAAGCTGAACCACAGACAGAGTCAGTGGCCTCAGGGATTCAGCTCTCACACCTCCCCTACTGGGGTGGGAACCAGGCTGGGTCCTGGGCAACATCTGAAACCTCAGTGCCCACAACCTACACCCCTCCCACACTAGTGGAAGCCAGGCTGAATCCCCGACAGCTTCAGGAACTCCAGTGAGCTCCCCCACCCCTCTCCCACCAGCCTGGGAGTCAACTGAATAGAAGAAAGTTTCCGGAGCATATGTGAACCCACCTGGCACCCACACCAGCAGAGGAGCCACACTGAGCACAGAGGACCTTCGGACCCTCATCCCACCACTCCCACACCATTGTGGGAGTGAGGTTAAGCTCCAGGGAACCTCTGGATCTTCAAAAATGACAAAACAAAGGAGCAAAATGCAATCTCAGACCTGTACCTCACCCAGAACAAGCCCAAGAGACATCGACTCAGAAAAGCCTGGAAATTTCTGAAATGATAGCAACTGAAGTAAAGAAACAACTCCATCAGGCTATAGAAACATCAGATCAGAAATAATCTCTCAGATAAAAAAGAAATGACCACAGTAATGAAAGAATTGCTCAGCACATCCAAAGAAGACATTGATAAGAACATAAAGGAGCATCGAAAATTCATGGAAACCTAGAGTGAATAATATAGAAAAGAACTAGAATGCATGAAACAGATTCAAACATATATCCAGGAAATTAAAAATTCCATCAAAAGCTGGCATAACAGCTTGAATGAAGGTGAAGATAAACTTTCAGATCTTGAAGACAGCATTGCCACTAATGACTGTGAAAGGAAGGATCTCTTAAAAATAACAAAGAACTGGGGCTGGGGATTTAGCTCAGTTGCACAGCGCCTGCCTGGCAAGTACGAGGTCTTGAGTTCGATTCCTGGTACAGGAAAAAAAAACAAAAACAAAAAAACCACAAAGAACTGGGAAATAACAATTCAACAATTGCAAGATGAAACAAATAAAAACAATGTAAGATTAATAGGTGCCAACAAAACAGCAGGTGTCAACACAAATGACATAAAAAGACTATTTGCCAAAACAATTGCAGAAAATTTTCCATGCATGGAAAAAGAATTGGACATACAGGCAAGTGAAGCATATAGAACTCCAATTAGTCATAATGAAAACAAATCTATACCCAGACATATAATGACCAAGATTCCACAAATTCAACAAAAGAAAAGAATATTAAAAAGTTGTTAGAGAAAAGAACCAGATCACCTATAAAGGAAAACCCATCAGAATCACGGCAGATTTCTCAACACAAACCATCAAGTCAAGAAGAACTTGGACTGAAGTATTTCAGGGACTGAAAGAAAACAACGTCCAACCCAGACTGATGTACTCTGCAAAACTATCCTTCAAATTTAATGGACAAATAAAATATTTCCATGATAAAGAACAACTGAAGAAATTCACAAGCACCAAACCAATCCTACAAAGGGTACTAAAGGATATTCTGGAAAGAGATAAAACAGACCACAACTTCAAGAACAACAACAGAAAGGAGTCACCAAGCAGAGCAAGAAAATCACATGACAAAAATCAGCCAATACATATCAATTATAACCATCAATGTCAATGGTCTCAATGCACCAATCAAAAGAAGCAGACTGGCAGAATGAATCAACAAACAAAATCCAATGATATGCTGTATACAAGAAACACATTTAACTCAAAAGGAAATTCATAGACTGAAAATTAAAGGATGGAAAACAATACTCCATGCAACAGGAACCCAGAAGAAAGTGGGTGTAGCTATTCTTTTTGCAGACAACATGGACTTCAAATCAAGAACAGTCAAAAGAGATAAAGAAGGCCACTACATACTTGTGATAGTAAAACTTCAAGAGGAAGAGATAACAATCATAAACAACTATGCACCAAATACAGGAGCAATATATAAGAATTTTATATATAAGACAAATTTTAATAGACATGAAAAATGAAGTAAGCACAAACATAATCATAACAGGGGACTTTAATACCCCATTGTCACAAGGAGATAGATCAGCTAGACAAAAAAAACAGCAAAGAAATAACAGAAATTTACCAAACTTGTGAACAAATGGATTTAGTAGACCTTTACAGAGTGCTCCATCCAACAGTATCAGAATACACATTCTTTTCAGCTGCACATGGGATGTTCTCTAAAATAGACCGTATGTTAGCACATAGAACATGCACAAGTAAATGCAAAGGACTTGAAATTATCCCGTGTATACTATTGGACCATAGTGCAATAAAATTGGAAATTAGTGACAAAAGAAATCACAAAAACTCCATAAACACATGGAAATTAAATAACACCCTCCTGAACAACCAGTGGGTCATAGATGAAATCAAAGTAGAAATTAAACATATTTACAATCAAACTAAAATGTAGATATAATTTACAGTAACCTATGGAACACAATGAAAGCAGTCTTCAGAGAGAAATTTATAGTGGTGAATTCCCACTTCAGGAAAACAGAATGAGCACAAATAAACAATCTTGAGCTGCAGGTTAAGCTTCTAGAAAAAAAAGAGCAAGTCAAACCCAAAAACCCAAAGAAGATAGGAAATTATAAAGATCAGGGCAGAAATTAATGTAATGGAGACTGAAAAAAAAATACAAAGACTTAATGACTCAAAGAGTTGATTCCTTGAAGAATAAATAAAATAGATAAACCCCTAGCCAGCCTTATCAAAAAAAGGAAAGAAAAAACTGAATACATGCAATAAGGAATGAAAGGGATGAAATCACTACAGATCTTGTAGAAATTCAGGAGATTATCAATACCTATTTTGAAAATCTTTACTCTCATGGGATGGAAAACACAGAGGAAATGGATAGATTTCTAGATATATATGAATTACCAAAGCTGAATGAAGAAGATATAAAAATCCCAAATAACTCAATATCAGCCAGTGAAATTGGGAATGTAATTAAAAACTTGCCAATGAAGAAAAGCCCAGGTCCTGATGAATTCACAGCTGAATTCTACAAGAAATTTAGAGAAGATTTAATACTAATTCTTCTCAAACTGTTTAATGAAATTGAAAGGGAA
>NW_004955412.1:30459514-30490052 GCF_000276665.1 Chinchilla lanigera | reverse complement strand
TACTACTCTCTTTAAAATTAAAAATAATAAAATAAAGGTAATTTCAAACATATACACATGTAGATGATGTGATATATTCCCTGGCCTTCAACAATTACAGATTCCATGACCAACTTTGTTTCACCCACTCCCTTACAACTCAATCTAAATTATTTTGAAGTAAACTCCATTTTACCTATATAACTACAGCAAAACTAAAAATAATTCCTCAATATCATTAAATGTCTTATCAATGTCCACATTATAGTTTTAAAAAAATTTTTGTTTGTTGGTTATTTTTTCAATGTTTGCCTCCATTAAAATCCAAGCAAGTTTTATATGCCTCTTAAATCTCATTTAATCTGGAGATTATTTTTTAACTTTCAATTTCTGTTGTTATGTGAAGGAATGTTATAATATGTATCACTGAACATGCTTTGCTCTCCTGTGTATCTCTTGAACATTGGTAATTAGAGTTTAGAGGCTTGATTAAATTTAGTTTTTTTTCCCAAGAGTATTTCACAGAAGTTTTCATTCTGGAGATAATGTTTGCTTGTATTTTTGTGATTTTGTAATCACTGTGTAAGTACATCAATTCAATAAGGTTTCCATTCTCATTCAATTATTCCTTTCTTATTTATTGCCCTAACATTCTACCAAAGAACTTTTAAAATTTAAGGAATTTTGGACATAATTCTTTTTTTATTGCTACATATTTGTTGTACATAATGATTGCATTCATTGTGTGGACCTGGTACATTTGCATAACACATCTTAATTCTTTGTACATTCCTATCCTTTCTCCTCCCTCCATCTCTTCATCCCTTTCCCATTTGCAAACTATCTATCTCCCTATTTCCTATTATCTATATTTTAATTTCTCTTAATTCAGTTACATTTGGGTTTCTCATAGAAGAGAAACCATGCAATATTTAAGCTTGTGTGCCTGAGTTATTTCACATAACATAACATTATGGTCTCAAGGTGCATTTATTTTCCCATAAATGACTCAAATTTATCCTTCTTTATAACAGAGTAGTACTTCATTCTGTATCGATAGCATATTTTCCTTGTCTATTCATCAATGATGGACATATAGATCTGCTTCCAATTTTAGCTATTATTGAATGTGCTGCTATGAATATGTGTATGTATGTATCACTATAACATAATGTCTTCAACTCTTTCTGGAAGATACCTAAAAGGGGAATAGCTAAATTGAGTGTAATCTGGTTTCACTTTTTTTTGAGGAATCTCTATACTAATCTCCATAATGGCTATACTACTTTACATTCCCACCAGTATAGAAGGTGGCTTTTCCCATGTAGCCTCACTTATAGATATAGCCATTCTGAATGGAGTAAGGTGGAATCTTAGTGTTGCTTTAATTTGCATTTCTCTAAGGGCCAGCAATGTTGAACATTTCATCTCTTGTGAAGTGTCTATTCATTTTAGTTGCCCATTTTCTAATTGAGTCTTTTATTTTGGAGTGTCTAATTTTTTGAGTTCTTTCTATATTCTAAATGTTTTCTCCTATGTCTGAGGTGTAGCTGGCAAAAACTTTTTCCCATTCTGTAGGCTGTCTCTTCACTCTTGTTTCCTTTGCTCTGCAGAAGCTTTTTAATTTGATTTAATCTCATTCGTTCATTCTTGATGTTATTTCTTGTGCAATTGGGATGCTGTTCAAAAGCTCCTTATTCCCATTTTATCTGACAGCAAAATAAATATTTCTGTTTTAAAAATATTTAGATCTTTGATACATTTTGATTTCAGTTTAGTACATGGTGAGAGACATGAGTCTAGACTCAATCTTCAGCCTGTAGAGAGCCAGTTTTCCCAGCACCATTTATTAAAGAGGATATTTCCTTCCAATTAAAAGTAAAATTGTGGTCCCTTTTTCAAAGAACAGATGACTTAATGTACCTAAGGTTGTTACTACACCTTCTATTCTGTTCCACTGACAACAGGTCTGTTTTTGTGCCTGTACCATACTGTTTTATCACAATAGTTTTATGATATAGCTTGAAATCTGGGATTGTGATGCCTTTTGCTTGCCCTTATGCTCAGCATCACTTTTGATATTCTGGATCTCTTCCAGTTCCACATGAATTTTAAGATTGTTTTCTCTAGTCCTATGAGGAATACTGTTAGTATTTTCACTGGGATTTCATTAAATCTACATATCAGTCTTGGAAATATGGCTAATTTTGACAATATCGGTTTTGCCTATCCATGAACAAGTGATATAATTTCATTTTCTGATGTCTTCTTTCTGAGAACTGTAGTTTTCATTGCAGAGGTCTTTTGTTTCCTTTATTAGGTTAATTCTTAAGTGTTTAGTTTTTATTGGAGCTATTGTGAATGGTATTGTTTTCCTAATTCCTTTCTTAGTGAGTTCATTACTAGTGTAAAGGAATGTTGTTGAGTTTTGTGTAATTTTGTAATCTTGCTACATTGCTGAATTTTATTCTTAATTCTAAGAGTCTTTTGTTGGAATTTTTTAGTCCCCCATGTAAAAGATCATATCATCTGCATATAATGATAGTTTGACTTCTATCTATGCATATCTTCTTCTTTCCTATACATATCCTTTTTTTTGTTTTTTACTTTCTTTTGCTTGCTTTCTCTGGATAATGTTTTGACTATGTTGAAGATGAGTGGTAATAGTGGACATCCTTGTCTTGTTCTTGATTTTAGAAGGAAATCTTTCAGCTTTTCCCCCATTTAATATGTTGTTGACAGTGTATTTGTAATAAGTGGCTTTTATCAGGTTGAGATAATGTCCTCCTGTACCTATTTTCTCAAGGTTTCTATCATGAATTGATCTTCTATTTTGTCAGAGGCTTTTTATGCATATACTGAGATAATCATGTGGTATCTGGTATCATGTGGTATCTGTGGTATCTGGTATTCTGTTTATATGATATATTACATTTATTTATTTGCATAGTTTGAACCGTTCCAGAGTCCCTGGGGTGAATCTTACATGGTCAAAATTTATGATCTTTTTTGATGATTTATTGCATCCTGTTTGCCAGTATCTTATTGAGAATTTTTGCATCTATGCTTATTAAAGAGATTGACCTGTAATTTTCTTTCCTAATTGTCCTGGTCTGGTTTCAAAATCAGGCTAGTACTAGCTTCCAGGAATGTTTGGAAGCACTACTACCTTTTCCATTTCATTGAAGAGTTTGAGGAGTACTGACATTATACCTTCCCTGAAGTTCTTGTAGAATTTAGTGTTGAATCCATTAGGTCCTGGGCTTTTCTTCATTGGTAGATTTTTTTATTACTTGAGGCATAATTCCTGTAAATAAGGCAAGACAAATGTTTGATATTTTATTATTACTTACCAGTTTTCCAAATATCAATTTAGAAATAAGGTTTTTTGTAGCTGCATTAATTCATATACAAATGCATTAGATGTAAATATATAAATGGATTTAAACATATATGATGTATTTCATTGAAGTCAAATTATCCCACTTATGGTTTATGGCAGGTTCACAGTACAGTGGTACCTTGGTTAATGAACTTACTTTGTTCTACAATTTTGGAAAAGATGGCCATGTTTGTGTTTGTGTTTGTGTCTGTGTGGGAAAGATAATCATGGTTGTGTTTGTCACCTGATGCAGAGTTTGCAAACAAAAGCACAATTTTGCTAACTGCCTCTGTTTATGAACCAAATTAATTGAAAATAAAAGTATTCATGAACTGAGGCCTAGGAATTGTCAACAACTCAAATGATAGTCTGTTTGTCTTACCATTGTAAATAACTTACCTAATTTTTTCAAGTTTAAAGACTAATAGTGTCAGTACTGGTGAAAAAAAGTCTAGTAGTATCAATATTGATTGTTCTGGGTCAATTTCCATATAATGTCTTCCTTCAATATATGGATTCAAATCTTTCAATTTCAGGAAAACTTTCTCAAATTATAGTTTTTAGTATTTGTCCTTTTGCATTGTTTTAATTTTTTATTCAGAAATTTCTACTGTTGGCTTGTCTTTGCCTGTCTTCTGAATTTATCACTTCCTCTTAAAACTTTTTCATCTCTTTTTATGAGTTACTTGTTGAATTCATTAGCTATTGTTTTTTGTAGTTTAGTCTATATTTCTGAAATTATTTTCCTTTATCTAAGTCTACTTTCTGCCTTGTCAAGTTCTATCCATATCTCATTTTCTCCGATCATTAGATTTCCAACATTTTATTAGTCTTAAATTGTTATTTCATAGAACCTACCATTTTCTTAGTTTCCTTTAGATCATTAAAAACTATTAAATCAGGGACTGGGGATTTAGCTCAGTGGCAAAGCGCCTGCCTGGCAAGCGCAAGGTCGTGAGTTCGGTTCCTGGTACCGGAGAAAAACAAAAAACAACAGCAACAAAAAAAACTATTAAATCATAATATTTGTCTGTTCTATGAGTACATGTTCCTGGCATTCTTTCAATGACTATAGGGATGTCCCTGAACCCCTTATTCTCATTACTTCAGTAATTCAAGGTATCCCTTATCTGTTACTTTAGTTTGCACCTGGAATGGACCTTAGAGTACCATATGTAAAAGACTAGTTCCCTTACTTGGTGCTATTGGGAGATGGTGACACTTTTAAGAGGTGGTGTCTAGTAGAAGGTCATTGGGCCACTGGGGGATGACCTTCAAGGATACAGTGGGATTCCAGTCTCTTCCTCTTCTTTTCTGCTCCTAGGCCATGGGGTGAGGAGTTTTGACACATGCTGTTGCCAGAACTTTCCATCTCACCACAGGCCCAAAAGCAACAAGGCCAATCAATCAGAACCTCCAAAACTATGGGCCAAATAAACCTTTCCTTTTATAAGGTTATTATTTCATCTATTTGTTACTGTAACAGAAATCTACACACTTAAGTTCAAATTTTCTTGCTTTTTTTTAAATGAAATAATTTTTTCCACTTTTAGGATGAAGGGATGGACTAAAATAGCTTTTCTGGTTTACAGCTCTAAAATTTCCTTTCGTGGGGGCTGGGGATTTAGCTCAGCAGCAAAAGTGCCTGCCTGGCAAGCGCAAGGTCGTGAGTTCGGTTCCCGGTCCCGGAGAAAAACCAAAAACCAAAAAAAAAAAAAAAAAATTTCCTTTCGTATATTTTTTCCAAATTATTTTAATTGCTTTATGTTCCTTGTTGATCTTACCCTGTCTGCTGTCCTTTTCTCTTATCAAGGTCTTCTTTTTCCTCTGCACCTATTGTCTCTCTCAGTTTAGATCCTTCTACCATTTTCTCCTCAGCAAGGAGCTTTGTGGTGAAAGGGAGAGCTGGTTTGTAGTTTCCATAGGATTTGGATGCCTCCATCATCTTCAGACCTTGAGCTTTAGTTTAGTTTCCTACTGTTGTTCTAACAAAGCATCATCAACTTAGTGACTTACATAATATAAATATATTTCTTGCATTTAGTTGTACTAAAGTCTGACATGGACCTCACTGAGCTGAATATATTCTGTCCTAGGAAACTCTAGGAGAAAATCCATTTCTTGGTCTCTTCCAATTCTTAAGGGCTATCTGTGTTCCTAAGCTAATGGTCCCCTTCCTCCATCCATGTTGGCAGCAATAAGGGATCAAGCCCTTCTCATGTTGCATCTCTCTGACCCATATTTTCATACCTTTCTTATTCACCAGGTAAGTTTCTTAAGTTTTGAGAGCATATATGTCTAGATTAGGCTGACATGGAAATTCAAGATATTTCCTCACTCAAAGTCCATGCCCTTAGTAAGAAAATCCCTTGCACTATAGTGTAACATATTCAGAGATTTTGAAGCTTAGGGTATGGGCATATTTCAGTGCCTTGAATGGGAGATTGCACAACCATCTCTCAGTTTGGGCTGCTGTCTCAAAAAGATTTCAAATTTCAAAAAAAATCAAATAGAAATTTTTAGGATGTACCTATTGGTATTGAAGGTTCTCCTCTTCTCAGGGTCACCAAATCATACACACTCATGTGTGTATGATCTTGCTTCCACGTGGGTTATGGAACCATCTAGTTTGATAGCTATGCAGGCTGTACAGGCAGGTTTTATTCTCATACGCTTGTATTTTTTGGCTTGTTGGTTGGTATATAATTCATGGTTTAAAATTTTCTCTTAAGTGTGGAGTTCTCTGGGACACCCAATTGGTCAGTGTATGCTTGAGTTGGCTGGTGAGGCAGAAGACTGCTAATTCCTAAGAGCCAGAATATCTTCAAGGTGGGATATTTTGCCAGCTTAGACAAAGATGGACCTTATGGGGGGGGAAGCTCCCCAGGGGACAATCAGACAAAAGTTAAATATTCAGCCAAACTGTCACCATGCCTTGCCTGCCTGGCTGCCTTGCTACCTAAAACAAACATCTGTGCTCAGCAGAACTCTATGCCTTTGGTGTTCCTCAGTAAATGTAGGGGTTTCAGTCAGTTCAGAACTTCACTGTATTCCAGTGAGACACCCCCCACCCCCGGCACAAGATATTCCCTGTCTCTCACCTCTTCATTCATCTCTAACAGGATTTGCTGGCCCAAACCTGGCAATTAAGCAATAGAAATCTGTCCTGTACTTGTCTACGTTAGTCAGGCTTTTCTTTATATCATATGACAAATATTAAGTACAAAGCATAATTGCACAGGATGTTATTCAACCTTTTAAAAAAAGAAATTATCATTTGTGACAACACAGATGAACCTGTAGGAAATTGTGCCAAGTGAGGAAAGCTAGACACAGAAAGGCAAATACCCCATGATTGCACTTATACATAGAATGCAAAAAACTTAAACTTCTAGAAATAGAGAGTAGAATAGTAGTTACCAGAGGACGGGAGGAAAGGGGAAAGGGAAGTTTATCAAAGAGTATGAAGGTCCGGTTAGACAGGAGGCATAAACTTTATGATTTACTGCACAGTAAAACACCAATAGTTAATAGTAATGTACATTTTTTAAAATTATTATTGTTTATTGGCATAATTTAAATATACATAATGATCATATTCATAGTAGGAAATTTGTATCTGTATATGATATATCAATTGCTAAAATAATAGATTTTAAGTATTCTCGCCACTAAAAAAGTGATATGTGAGGTGATAGATATTTTAATTAGCTTGATTTAATCATTTCGTGGTATACGCATCTATCAGACATGATCAGGTGCATTCCTGATGGTATAGCCATAGACATCTATGCATATATCTATACATCATGTTGTACTCCATAAATATATACAAGGTAGAATAAAAAAAAGTGAATTTAAAAAAATTTAATGTTACACTAAAAAACACATTGCCATTAACACCCCCCCCCTCAAAATACTTTCCTTCTTTTTGAATACACTTATTCCATCATTCTTGCTACTTTCAGAAACAGTTCTGGAAGTCTTCTTTTGTGTCTTCAGTTGTATATTTATGGCTGCCTTCTGAATTGATGAAAAACGATTACTTTTAATGGTCATTTTGACTTTAGGGAAGAGGTAGGGGTTATGCCATGCCAAATCTGATGAGTAAGGTAGGTGAAGACACATTGTAATGTTTTTATGACTTTCTGTTGGATGGAACTCAGCAGTAGAACTCACTGTACTTTTTTATCACAACTTGAAAAGACATTCATAAGAGAGGACTTCCAGAAGTGCCTCAGAAAGTGGCAAGAACTATAAGATGGATGTGTTCAAAGGAAAGGAGCGTATTTAGAGGGGGATCAATGGCAATATGTCTTTTATTATAATAGTTTTTAAATATTTAGACCTTCACCAATAAGTAAGAAAATCCAATTTTAACATAGAGAAAATAGACTGGGAGGATAAATAAAAACAGAGTTTTAATGTTGAAACTTAATGTTAAAGTTTGGCATGATAGCCAATGTTATCAGAATCCTCAGAGGAAAAAAGAAATAAGATGAACCTGGAAAATGTGCTTGAGAAAATAATGATTGAAAAATTTCCAAATTTGTAGAAACATAAGCCTGTAGATTCAAGAAGCAGAGCAAACCTCAGACAGGATAAATTAAAAAAAAAATAATTACAAGACACGTCATAATTAGTTTGGAAGACTAAAGAAAAAGAAAAAACATTTAATGCAATGAGAGAGAAAGGAAATATTACCTAGTGTGGTGAAATAATCCAATTTACAGCATATTTCTCATCAAAAATCATAGAGACCATAAAGAAGTGGCATAATGTTTTTCAAGTGCTGAAGGAAAAGAATCATCAACCTAGAATCCTTTGCACAATGATAATATATTTAATGAATATAGGGGGAATTGAGATACTTTCAGATGATGAAAAATTAGTTAATTTATCTTCAGCATAAATACCCTAAAAGAACGATGAAAGGAGGTTTTCTTTAAAAAAGAAAGAAAAACAATAAAAGAGGAAACTGGGAATGTCAGAAAGAAATTATATTTGTGAAAATATGAACAAATATAATTTTTTCTCTTGGGTTTTCCAAATTACATTAATATATGCAGTGGATATACTTAAGAGATAATTAGGAGGTGATAAAACAGTGTAAAGGAAAACAAGCTTTTTATGCTGCACTCATGAAAGCACCAGTAAAATTTTTGTAAATGAAAAGGGGAAGAGGATCTAGTGATGGAAGGATGAGAGTGAGCAGGAAGGAGAAGGGGAATAAAAAAATTAAGATATGTTATTACATGCACCTACTCCCCATGATAAATGCAATCCTTAAGTTCTGCAAACATGCACTTAAAAACACAAACACCAGAAGACTGTGATAAATAATGAATATATCATGTAATATTTAGAACAACCACTAAAAATATCTATATAGGGATAAACTCTAAGTGATATACATGAATAATAATGAAATTATAAAAATGTTCAAATAAACTAAAAAGGTATGAAAAAGAAAATAGAAATAAAAAAGAGAACAGAGAGAATACAAAAATAAAGTATAAATTTAAACTCTAACATACTATTAAATACTTAAAATAAATGTATATTATCTAAAGGCACAAATTAAAACACAAAGTAGCTGACTTGATGAAATAAATGATTCCATTATATGCTGTATGCCAGAAACTCACTTCAAATGTAATGTTATAAACAGGTTGAAATAAAAAAGTGGGAAAAGATGTGCAATGCAAATATTAATCAAAGGAAGACATGAGTGACTCTATGAATACCAGATAATGTAAATTTTATGACAAATAATGTTACTAGAGAAAGGAAAAGGACAAAAGTTCAACCCATCAAGGTTTAGTTGTTCTAGTATCAAACAATAGAGCTGCAAATTATCTAAAGGAAGATTGATAGACCCGAAAGATGAAATAGGTGAACCCATAATTTTAGTTGGAAATGTGATAGTCCCTCTCTCAATAATTGTTAGAACAACTTAACAGAAAACCAGCAAGGATATAGAAGAACTCAGCACTACCATGAACTAACGAATCTAATCAATGATTGCAGAGCACTCCACCCAACAGCGGATGAATATACATATTTCAACTCCCTAGAGCACATATATCTAGATAGGTCAAATCCTGAGCCAAAGACAAATCTAAAACATT
Source organism: Chinchilla lanigera (assembly GCF_000276665.1). Taxonomy (NCBI): domain Eukaryota; kingdom Metazoa; phylum Chordata; class Mammalia; order Rodentia; family Chinchillidae; genus Chinchilla; species Chinchilla lanigera. The sequence goes on along the minus strand of NW_004955412.1, from coordinate 30,480,560 downwards.
AAAGAATTGAAACCACACAGAGTATATTCTGTGACTTAACTGGAATTAAAGTGGAAGTCAATAATAACAAGGAAAGGGCTGGGGATTTAGCTCAGCGGCACAGCGCCTGCCTGGCAAGCGCAAGGTTGTGAGTTCGATTCCCGGTACCAGAAAAATAAATAAATAAATAAATAAATAAATAAAAAGAAAACAGGAAAGTTTACAACTAAATGTATTTCTAGATAATTCATAGGCCATAGAAAAAATTTCAATGGAAATGTAAAAATGTAGTAAGTTGCATGAAAATAAAAATACAACAAAAGTTTATGGAACACAACTAAAACAGTGGAACTGATAGTACTAAATACATATATTACAAAGAGGAAAGCCTAAACTTAATATTCTAAACTCTTATCTGAAACAGCTAGAAAAAGGAAATAAACTGAAAACAGGAAAGAACGCAGTAAAGATAAGAGCAGCAACTGAACAAAAAATAGAGACCATCACTAAAACAGAAATTTCCTTAAAAAGATCAGTATAATTATCAATCTTTCATGAAGATTAACAAAAAATGAGATAGAAACTATCAATTTTAAGAATGCTATCAAGGGCCGGGGATATAGCTCAGCGGCACAAATGTCTGCCTGGTAAGAGCAAGGTCCTGAGTTTGATTCCCGGTACAAAAACAAAAACAAAAAAAGAATGCTATCAAGCCCTTGTTATGAAAATGTTAGTAAACGAATACTGTGAATAACTGCACACACATACATTTGATAATTTAGACCAAATGGATCAATTCCATAAAAAACAAACTATGGAAACTTATCCAACATGGAAAAGATCATTTAAATACTCATAACTATTACAGAAATTGAATTTCTGCTTAATACATGTCCCCCCAAAGAAGCCTCCAGACACAACTGATTTTGCTAGAGAAATATACCAACTGTTAAAAGAGGAATTAATATCAACTATACCTAATATTTTCTATAAATTTGAAGAAGAGATAACACTTCCCAGTTCAGTTAATTAAGGTAGACAAAGATGGATAGATGGATGGATGGATGGATGGAAGAAAAAATGGAGAAAGTGATGGAGGGAGGGAAAAGAAAAGAGAAGGAAATGGAAGAAAGCTATTCTTCATGAATATAGACACAAAAATTCTTAATAAAATATTGGCAAGAAGAACTCAACAATATATTAAAAGTGTTTGTCCCAAGTATGCAAGGCTAGTTTAGTATTAGGAAATCAATCAACATGATCCACCATATTCATAGGCTAAAGAAGAAAATAATATGATCTTATGCAGAATAATATTTAGCTATTCTTGGAAAAACACAAATAAATGGGAAGTTCCCCAAACTGATAAACAGCATCTACAAAAATCCTACAACTAACATTTTACCTATGACAAAAGACTGAGCATTTTCTCTTTGAGATTGGAAATGAGGCAAAGATGTCTGCTCTTATCCGTGTTATTCAACACAGTGCTGAATGTTCTAACCAGGCAATAAGCCCCTCCCCCAAAGAAGATAAAAAGGAAGAAATACAACTGTTCCTATTTCCATCTTGTGCAATTATCTACAAAGACAATTTCAATGAATCTGCAAGAAACCTTCTACAAGTATTGAGTGGCTTTAGTAAGTTAAAAACTATGTTCATTCACAGACTAAATGAATATGAATAGCCCCAAACTGCAAAATCTAAATGTCCTTCAGCTTACGAATGGATGAGCAAATCATGATACATTCATATCTATAATACTCATGCAGTAAAAAGGGACAAACTATTGACACATGCAATAGCCTAGATCAAGCTCAGGAGAAACATGCTGCATGGAAACACTAATTTCCTAAGTTTACATCCTGCATTATTTGATTGACATAGCATTCTTGACATGGAAAAATCATGGAACTGTATAGAACAAATGAGTGGTTACCAGGGATTAGAATGGGGATGAGAATTGGAGGGAAGTGGATGTGACTATGAAGGGTAATGTGATGGATCCTTGTAATGATGAATATGCTCTGTATCTTGATTGTATCTATCAATATCCTGGTTATGATATTGTAATTTTGTAATATATAACCATTGAGAAAAACTAGGTAGAAATTACTCAGTATTTCTCTGTATTAGTTCTTACAATTGAATGTTAATCGACACCTCTCTCAAAATATTTGTCAAAAATATTTTTAAAGACAGGCATGGTGGCACATGCTTGTAGCCTCACCTATTCAGGAGGTTGAGGCAGGGGGTCACTTGAGTCTGGGAGTTTGGGGATATCCTTGGCAACATAGTGAGACCAAATCTTTAAAAAAAGATGTTTAAAAACTAATTTCATGGTAAACATTAAGAGAAGAGCAAGAAGAGCTTCACCTGCGCTTGGGCAAGAAGGAACTATCTGAAAGCACCTGTGATGACAGCATCTCCTCACTGAACACTTATTCTGTGCTTGGCATTGCTCAAGCTCTTTTTATGCATTGTCTAATTTAATCCTTTTAACAACTTTGAGAGATTTAGAGAGCTTATGTAACCTTGTGTAATTACTCAGTAAGTTGTAGAACCAGGAATTTGAACATGGATCTGTTTGACATAAAAGGCTGTGCCCTTCTCCATAGTTTTGTACAGTCTCCATCTTGCTGGAGGAAGGGAACCTCTTGAAAACTTATGGATTCAGGGTAGCCCTCTGAAACCATAAAAGAAACCATATGTTTCTTCTGCATGTGCTGCTTCAAGAATAAGACTGTCAAACAAAATCATTTTTATTCTATCTTTGAAGGCAACACCAGGTAGTGGGTTAAATACGGGCATCTAAAGATGCAGAAAGATGTGTTCCCTGTCCATGAGGAGCTCACACACTGGAGGAGTGACAGTGATTTTTGTGGAGTCATCCTTAAGTATCTCTGGGCCATTGGTGCTAGGACCCTTTGTGGATACCCAAATCTTCCCATGCTCAAATCCTTTCATTAAAAGTGAGGTAGTATTTGTATATAACCTTTACACATCCTCCTGTGCATGGTAAATAATCTCTAGACAACTTATGATAATACAGTGTAAATGCTATGTAAATAGCTGTCCTCTTAGGGAATTATAAGAAAAAGTCTATACATGCTCACTACAGATACAACTTTTTCTGAATATAGCCCACCTGCATTTGATTGAATTGATGGATGCAGAAGCTGTAGGCACAGAGAGCTGACTGTATATATGTTCATTCTTGTGGGAACACAAAAAGAATTAAGTGAAACCCAGGTTTTAGAGAGCTCTCCGAACTGTCTCCAACTCTCAGGTCCAGCTGATAAGCTGTGCAAAAGGTCCTCTATAGAGATGGGTGTTGTGAAGGATTGGCATCTGTAGATTTTGTATTTCAGCACATTACACAAAAATTTTGTAATTCAGGCCAAAAAAAAGAAACCACAAAACTTAAATCAGGGGTTTATGTTTATTTCCAGGCCAGAAATGTTCTTCAGAAATTTTTCTGACTCTAGAATTTGCATCACTATGGCTTTGTAGGGCAAGGGGCAGAGAAATTGTCATACAGTACAAAAAAGATGGACTTTTACATTGTATTAGTACATGTTTTCAGAACATGAAGTTTACCTTCATCTTAGGGAGTAGGAACATGTACTTAACACGTCTTGTTTTTTTATTCCCCTTCCTTCCTTGCTCACAACCCTCTCTCTGATGTTAAATTCCCTTTACCCATTTTCATTATTGTTATCAGTTTTTTAGTTCATGTTTATGACATCCAATGTTTACACACATTGTGGGTATTTGGTAAATGTACATGAAGCATTTTAAATCTTTTCTGTCCACTTGCCCCCCCTCACCCTTGGTTTCTTGGACCTCTTTTCTCCTCCCCTCACCCTTGGTTTCTTGGACCCCTTTCCATGTGTAAATCTCTTTCTCCCTGATTTTGTATATCAATCTTTTATTTTGCTTTTTAATTTTATCTGCATTACTCAAATGAGAGAAATCATATGACATTTAAGCTTGCTTGCCTGATTTGTTTCCCTTAATATTATGTTTTCAAGGTGTAATCGTTTTCCTACAAATGTCTCAAATTTATCTTCCACATAGCTCACTTCTGAAATCAAGTCCCAGCCAGTGATCTGCTTGGTAGATCCTACATCATACCTCTCATTTCAGTCATCTTTACCTTGGACTAGTGATCTCAAAATATAAGAAAATTGAAAAGCAAAGAAATATATTTTAAAATGCTGGCTGCTGGGCTGGGGATTTAGCTCAGTGGCAGAGTGCCTGCCTGGCAAGTGCGAGGTGGTGAGTTCAATTGCCAGTACCGGAAAAAAAAATGCTGGCTACCAAGACAAGAAATGGCTCTCCATTTGCTCCTTTTCTTATATCACAGAATTTAGAAAACTAAAAGAACTTTGCTGTCATTTGTGCAACTATGACTCAATATAATTAAGGATTACCAATCTGGTGCTTTTACATAAGATTAGGAAGGCATAGCTGAGGTGGAAGCCGTGCTTCTATCATTCTATTGATTCTCCTATCAAGCATTGTTCTCACTGTTTGGAGGGCTTTTGGTTTTGTTTGGGGAGTGCTATTTTGTTTGTTTGCTTAATTTTTAGTTTGTTATGCCTAGTTTTTGTCAGGGTTGGTAGAATTCTTAGTATCTACTTAATTTTGTGCATATTAAGAGACAGTATTGGGGGAAATGTATGTTTGGTAGAGGAGACATCTTTTGATTTATTATATAATGATGACTGATTGTTCTATGGATGAACATTTCCATGGATTTTCGTAGGCACCCAAGCCCTATCTTTAATCTCTTTCTGTTTAAAATGATTAGAGTTATTTCTTTTATTTGCCATTGAACTATTTATAATTCGGGCATTTAGTGCTATAAATTTTCCTTTAAACACAACTTTGCTACATCTCACAAATGTTTATGTATTGCATTTTCATTTAGTTTACATGTTTTCTAATTTCTTTCTGTATTAGTCCATGTTAGGAATACACAATGCTTACATTCCTTGGGTGGAGCTGGCCCATGCACATAACACATCTGAATTTGTTTTTTCATGCCACCCCTCACCTGGTTAGTCACTTCCAGTTGAGAAAGTTCTATTCTGCTGGTTCCTATTATCTTTTACTTTGCACTTTACTTATGAGTTTCTCATATAAGAGAAGCCATGAGACATTTAAGCTTGTGTCTGATTTACTTCACTTAACATTATGATCTCCAGGTGCATCCATTTTCCTACAAATGACTCATTTATCTTTCTTCATGGAAGAGTAGTATTCCATTGTGTGGAAGCATCACTTTTTCTTAATCCATTCATCTACTGATAGAAATAATAGGCTGGTACCAAGATTTAGCTATTATGAATTATGCTGCTATGAACAAGAATATGCATGTATCTCTGTAATATAATGTCTGTAACTCTTTTGGGAAGATACCAGAAAGTGAATGGCTAATTTTGTTTGTAAATTCTTTTTATTTAGTTGTGTGTTATTAGTTTCCAAATATTTAGAGATTCTTTTAGTGTTGTTTTATTACTGATACCTAATTTAATTATGGGGAGAAAAATAATTTGATCTGAATTATTTTAAATATTGAGACATTCTATGTTGTAGAATATGCTTTCTCTTGATAAATGCTCTGTACACCCTTGAAAATAATATGTAAACAGTTGTTGTTGAGTGGAGTATTCTATAAAGGCAATATGCTGGGATGTTAGTGCTCAAGTGTTCTATAACCTTAGTGATTTTCTGCTTGATTTGCAGTTGTTGAGACATCATGTTAGAATCTCCAATTATAATTGCAAATTTTTCTATATTTTCTTGGAGTGTTAGCACTTTTGCTTTACATAGTTTAAAGCTGTGTTATATTATGTGCATTAACATTAAAGATTGTCAAGTCCACTGATGATTGACCCATTTAGCAGTATGAGCAAACCTTCTTTATCCCGGGTAATACTGTTCAACACAAAATCTGCCTTATCTGATCTGATATTAATATAATTATATTAACTTTATTTTAATTGGAATCACATGGTATATTTTTCCATATTTCTACTTTAAATGTAGTTTTACCTTTGTATTTGAAGTGAGTTCCTTAAGGGAAGCATTTACATACATCTTGCTTCTTTTATACAATCTTACAGTCTGTCTTAACTGAAGTGCTAAAAATGTTTACACTTAATTGACAGATAGACTTGAAATTTTCATCTTGTTATTTGTTGCCTATTTATTCCAGTTGTTTTTGTTTCATTATTACTATTTTTGACACCTCTTTTAGATTATTTTTATGACTCCATGTGAGTGGACATAACAATCTTATACATGCATAAGCCTAATAACACAGCTGATATTTGTCATTATATATGTCATATATTTTATGTATATATTTTTATATTACATATAGTATGTTAACATGTACATCTACAATGATTTATTAGATTTCTAGAGGTCACTTTGAGATTTATAGTATACTTCTCTAACTTATCACTGTCTACCCTCAAGTAATATTGTATATACTTCACATCTTCATATAAAGAATAAATCCTGTCAGGTGTGATGGCACACACCTCTAACCCCAGCTCTTCAGGAGGCTGAGGCAAGAAGATCACAAGGTCAGAAATAGATAAGCTAGCGAGAACTTGTCTCCAAGCAGCGGGGCTGAGGATGTAGTTCTGTCCGGGAGCAGCCCTGTGTTCAATCTCCAGTATCATAGGAAAAAAGAAAAGGATAAGAACCCGACTTTCACTTCTCTGTTCGTGACCTGTTGAAAAATGCAAAATGCATCCACAATGTATTGCTGTTCTCTTTTGTGAAGTTACTCTTTAAAAGATTTCAAAAATGAGGAAAGAATCTTGTTTTTTACCATTTCCTGTGTTTCTAGTCATTTGGGAACTAAATTTCACCTCGTAGCAACACTGTCTTTATACATATGTTAAAAGCCCAGAATTATCATTTTTGCTTCCCTCTCCCTCCCTCCTTCTCTCCCTACCACCTGCCTGCCTCCTACTTCCTTCCTTCCTTCCCTCTGTCCCTCTATCTCTTCCTCTTCCTCTCTCCTCCTTGTGCTGAGGATGGAACTCAGGGCCTCACACATGTTAAGCATGTGCTGTGCTGTCAGGCCACACCTGTAGCCCCACTCTACCACTTAGCTTTTAAAGATATTTAAACAACAGGAAAAATATTTTTATTGATCCACTTAGTTACCATCTTAGTTCATCCATTGGATTTCTCAACCCAGATGTTACGGAGATTATAATAACCATTTTAACAACCTTGTCTGCTAATTCAATCTTTTGCGTCATGTCTGAGTCAGTTTCATTTAATTGATTTTTTCATTACAGGCTATATTTTCTTGCCCTATGTATATATCTGGTAAGGAATTTTTCTGTTTGTTTGTTCACTTGTTTTTGTGGTATTAAGTATCGAATACAAGGCCTTTGCACTGAGCTACATCCATAGGTTTGTGTGTGTGTGTGTGTGTGTGTGTGTGTGTGTGTGTGAGTGTGTGTGTGTATGTCTGAGACAGGGTCTCACTAAATTGGTAAATTGCCCAGGCTGGGCTCAAATCTCTCCTGCCTCAGCTTCTAGAGTTCTGGGATTACAGGTAAGCAATGCCATGACCAGCTTATCTGGTAAGTTTTGTTTGAATGCGAGATATTGCATTTACTTTGGTATGCAATATTTTATGTTCCTATAAATATTCTATAGCTTTGTTCTAGAATTCAGTTACATTACTTAGAATTAGCCTGACCTTATCAAGACTTGTTTTTACATTAATTTACTATCAGAGGAGCATTTAATCTAGGGCTAAATTTTCCCCATGACTGAAGCAAAACTCTTCTGAATACTCTATTTAATGCCACACAAATTACAAAGTTTCCACTGTACAAGATGAGATAGAAACTCTTCTCAGCCCAGTGTAAGCTACAAACATTGTTTGTTAGTGTGACTTTTCCCATTCTGAGTTGACATAAATTCACTACAGGGAGCCCAAGTCTCCCTTGTAGAACAGCAGCACTCTTTCTCCCAGTGCAGTGCTTTCCTCTTGGTGCTTTGCTCTGAAAACTCTAATAATTTTCTTCTTCCTATACTCCCAGCTCTGTCTCTTCAACTCAGGGACATTACAGGTTTTTCCTGGGTTCTCCCTCCCTCCACCAAGAGAGAGAGACTTTCCCACAACTTCAGGCCACAAGTTGATACAATCATAGGGAACCCCACAGAGACACACCTTGTTTTCACCTGTAAGTTATTACTTTCCTTCATTACCTGATTTTCAGTATTTTGCCCATGCTTCTGGGCAACCCACTCAGGTCCCCTTCTAGCTCTCTCTCAAACAGAAATTTTCTTTCCCCCAGTAAGTATATTCTGCTCTTTTAAAAAAATAAAGCCATGCTTCCTATATTTTGTTTTTTTTTTTTTTAAAAAAAGATATTCCAGGTGGGAGGGTAAATTTGGTCCCTGCTATTCCATCTTGGCCATATATCAAAGTCCTCATTACCTACTATCAAACTCCACCTGATATACATGCCAGCCTTGCCTCTTTTGGTTACACTGTGGTACTTGTCATCAATCAAAGAGGTGATTTCAAGGGTAGCATCTTCTACACCTATCCCCAGCTTGTAGGAAACACTGCTGTGATAAACACCAATTCACCGATGATCCCTTCACTGTTACATCTCAGGGCTTCGGGAAATGGAGTCCTCTTGGGAAACTGGGTCATGTGAAAGGGTCACATATTAAATCCACTCCAATATTCTTTTTTGTTTTTTTCTGAATCCTTAGGATCTCTTCCTCTTTATAATTTCCCTAATACTATCTAGCATCTCAACTTCCATTTGGCATATGTGCCTACTGAATCTACATTTTAGCCAACTAAACAAGGAAAACAGTAGAATTGCTCTCAACTATTTCAGTTAGCCCACTACATGTAAAATCTCCCTGAAGCAAACTCATTCATTAATGAATTTGGCTCAATCTAAAATCTTTCTCTATTCAGCCCCTTGTCAGCTATTACCACACACGCTTCCCAGGTTTTGACCATATAAGTTGGCAAAACATTACTTTGTTTAATTTCTCCATATTGAATTTGTAATTGTCCCCTTCAACTTACTCTAAGGTCAAACTTTAGTTGCAGGTTGGAAAGAAATGAGGGGTGATTAACAGTGTTTGAAAACAAAGTTGGCTTCCACCAATAAGCTACCATCCTCTAAGAAGGTAATTACAGCTATTTCATCAAGGAAGGAACAGCTTTAATGAGAAGGGTTCTTCCGTCTGGCACTTTGGGCATTAACATGCTCTCAAATGTCCCCACGCTAATTCTCCATGTCTCCCTCTTTCCTAACATCCACATAAGAATCCACTGGGGACTATCAATTTAACCTACAGAGCACTACTGTCAGTTTGATTTTCAGCCACAACATCTCTGCAGCTTCAAAACATAATGTAAAAGCTACCTGATAATAGGATATTCCATGAATTAAAAATTTATATGTTGATTTATCAACAGAAGTGCTAGGGGTCTTGCTGAATGGTAGAGTGTTTGTCTAGCATGCATGAAGGTCCTGGCTTGATCCCCAGCACTACCAAACCAAACCAAATAAAATTCCCAACAGAGTAAGAAGCAGCAAATATCAAGTTCCATTCCCAATACTTGCATTTCCCAACCCATCTTTCATGAAGGCTAACAAAACCTTGAGCAGATAGACCAGGTGATAATTTAGATAATTGTTCCATCACTGTCATGAACTATCAGAACCCTATCTTTTAAAAATGATGAAATAATCACTTTCTTGTTTTCAAACCTAAATCTATATCTTCAGAAAACCAACTAGCCCATCTCCACTCCCTTAAACATCCATTCCTAGGAACTATTTCAGGCACTAATCAGCATATCTCTCCAGGTCTTCAGATGCAAATAGCGGAAGCAATTCTGACAATTTAAGTCAGAAAAAAAACCAGCTTAAGAATATTAGATCACTCGTAGAAACTTCTGTCAGTTAAGAGAGCCAGACCTGGCAAGTAGGCAGAAACAATGTCCAGCTACTTGTTCTTGCAACAGCTTACTGTATGCTGGAGACCACACTTCTGCCAGTCCCAAAGAGCTGGAGACCTCTGCCCCTGTGTCAGCTTCAACATTGCTTGCTCATCTATTGCTGTCTCCTCATATTGCTTGCTTCTGAACCTTTGTCTCATCAGTGTGTGTCCAATTGCCAGAACTTGACCATGTGACTATACCTACAGAAGCCTAGAAGTTACCAATTTTCTGGATTTAAACTTGGGAAGAAAGAATTCATAATATGGAAATTACTAAAATGCAAGGAGGAGTTTAAAATTATGGGACCTACAGCTATTGTTGCTCATAGTTCAGATGCTTTAATGCGCATGTGCCCAAACACACGGACACACAGTTTCAGTTACTCAAATATCTTTGAACTTTGGGCATCAGTAAAAGCTTCAATCTATATTTACTACCCATGTTTTACTTTCCTTCCCTTAAATGAAAGTGCAGGTGATATGCAAAGAAGCCAAATTTGCCCATAATGCACACACGCCTGACATAGAAGCCCTGTATCTGGTGCCAAGAATGCCCTTCTCCCTTGGGAATCACTTTGTCACCATACGATATGCCTCAGTGACCCTTGCTGTAATCTTGCATACTGGTTCCTCTATTTATAAAGCAGAATATCTGGGTAGGAAAGCCCTGGCCAATATCAGCCCACCTCTGTGCCAACATAGGATTAGCATTTTCTGCATCGTGGTCACACCAATTGCTTTTAGAAAAGACAGGCAGGCTATGGCTAAAATTACAGTGTCCAGCCCCACCTGACCCTCAGCAACCAACCCATCATGCCCACTTTTGGAAGAGATAATGTTCCCTGCCAGTTCTGGGATCAGGTGGCTGAGGATTGCAGCCAGCACTCTTCTGGTGGTGATGTGGACTCCAAGGTTTGCAGCGGAAGCCATATCACCTGGGATTAAAGGATTGCCGCCTCTTTAAATCTGATCTCCCTCAGAGTTATTAGTAGGCTACTCTTTGACCCATTCTTTTACCATCATTCATTCAGGACTATAATTTGATCCAGAGAAATAGATCTGTAGGTTCAGGAGAATCTTTCCTAACCAGTAAGGATATGTGGGAAGATCATGATTAGCAAGACTCTTTTGTCAAATACCTTGTTACCATCTGCTCCCCCAAGACTCTATAAAAGACAAGTAACCTTTGCCTTGGGAACATATAACTCAACCCAGACATAAGGGCTTGGGCAGGTCTATGAAGAACAATGTGGTAGAGGAGCTGAAAGCAGCTGACACATAGACACTATGGTGCTGACCTCAAACTTTCTTTGTTCACCCCCATCCCGAACCTCATGACTTCATCCTAGAACTGTCTGAGCAGCCTCCTTGCTGTGATTCCACATTCAACAGCTTTCTCCCTGGTTCCATCCTGGTCACACATTCTGCTCAGAAACCATAGAGACTCTCTCTGTTTCCAGGAACCTTTCTCAATCATTTTGGTTAAAAATTTTAGTCTCTCATATGATAAAACTGTACTATTATGATTTGCTAAAAACAACCAAAAGCTACTTATAATTCAAGAAATCTTTTTTACTGAACTATATTTTATTTATCCAAGCAATACCTATATCCATTACAAATGATACAATGTATAAGCAGGATGTTATTTGTTCTGCCCAAAGACACAGATTGTTGGACATTAGGATTTCAGTAATTCTCCGTTTCTTTTCCCATCCTCCCCTGGAGATTCTATTCTCAGTATAAGGCTGGAATTTGTCAGTGTAGCTGGCACTGATTACCTTTCTGATCAGGTCCCCTGTGTTTTTTCATGGCCTGTTCATCCCATTTGGCTCACTAGTCACTCCTAATGCTTGCCATTCTAGGTCCTCAACTTTTTTCACAGTTTGTGCTCTGAAAAGCTCTTCCTGCCACTACCTCCCCTCTACCATCATCTGCCAAAACCCTCTGAACTGTGTGAAACAATTTTAACACTGCCAACCATCAGAATGACTTATGGATCTTTGTGAAAAACATGGGTTTCCTGAGCTCTCCTTTCCTGGTTCCTTAGTTCTAAAATGAGGCACAATGCTACAGACTGGGTCTTGAATCTTCTCCAAAGGCCCATGTGTTATAGGCTTGGTTCCCAGGGCAGTGCGACCGGGAGATTGTAGAAACTTCAGGAGGTGGGGTAGAGTGGGCAGCCTTTTAGTCATATGGCAGTGCTATCAAAGGAGATCATGAACTCTGGTCTCTTCTTTGTTCCCAATTTTGATTTCCATCCAAGAGATGAGCAGTTTTGCTCTCCCATATGCTTCTACCATGATGCGCCACCTCACAACAGACCCAAGGCAATGGAGTCAATTGATCATGAACTGAAGACTTCAAAACTATGAACCAAAATAAACCTTTTCTCTTTTTATGTTAGTATTTCAGGTATTTTATTATAGTGGTAGACATAGTCGAGAGTCTGTAATTTTGATTTCTCTGAAGGTTTTCTATCCCAAATGATTTAATAGATGAATGATTTGTAGAGCCATGGATCCTACACATCTGGATTTCATATCCAAAAAGATTTACATATGCATGTGCCTGCACACACACAATTGAGGGATTCATGGTAGCAGTGAATTGTATTTTCCTCAGAAAGGATATTATAAAGCATCAGAAGAAAAGGACACCTTTCTGTCTCCTGGATAAAACCATTCCCCATGAGCATTAGTTTTTGGAGCCCCATATGTGTGCACAGCCCTGGGGATTGGGGCTCATAGTGATGCAGACTCCGGTCTACAAGAGGTGTAGAGGGGCACAGGGCAAGAGTTACCAGCTGTAGAAAAATTTAAGCCTGCTCTAGGCAGTGGGAAGAAGGTCAGAGCAGACCTCATGGAGGACTTCAGAGAGCAGGTAGAATCCCAGGAGCCAAGGTGATGGTGAGGGAGCAGCATGGGTTAACAACACAAGCTCAAAGAGTCTGTCCTCTCAGAGGACAGCGTCATGAGCCATGTGCTAAGGAAGAACTTAACTAACATGGTAAGGAGAGGGCCATAGGCAGATATCAACAATATCAGCTGTATGCTAAGTTGGGCCCTGTAACTGCTATATGCCTTAAATTTAGTCACTCCAATCTCTGCTTGGACAAATCATGCTGCTTCACTGTCTTAATTTCTTTGAAATCTGGGCATAGTGTCTACCTCCCAGAGATGATGTGAGAATTTGATAAGGTGCGTGACTCTCCTCCACCAGTCTATGAACCTAGTTGGAAGCCATTACTTCACACTTAGTGCCCTTGCACAATCAGTATGATTTCTAACACAGTTTTTCACTTGCTTCTGTCTGTGTATAAAGATGGTCTTGGAGGCTAAGAGCACTTTGGGAAGAGAATTATGTCTTATGCTTAAGTTCTAGTACCTACTGCACTGTTTGGTATAGCTAGAAGCTCAACAAATATCTCAGTAACTAAAAGAATAAAGTGTTTTATAACATGTGTAATATATAATAACATAATATAATTCCATTATTTATACTCATATAATATTGTACTTCATAGTAATATGATATATAAGATATAAATAATATAAAACATGTATTATATGTTCAAAGTAATATAATAATTTATATAAAATATTAAGTGTATCTAGCATAATATGTTATAAAAAAATGAAAGTAATTGCTATGTTTTCCACTTTTGCAGTGTTTTCTTGTGCTCTTATTGGCTGAGTCCTTAATGACCAACTTTTCCCCAGAAAAGGAAAGTTTATTTTTAAAAAATTAAGATGAATGCTGTATAACAGTTTTGGGAATGTGGCAATTTTCACAATGTTGGTTTTTCCTACCCATGAGCAAGGGATATCTTTTCATTTTCTGATATCCTCTTTGATCTCCTTTTATAGAGCACTGTAATTTTCAATGTATAGATCTTTTACTTCCTTTGGTAGATTGATTCCTAAGTATTTAATTTTTGATACTATTGTGAAGGGTGTTGTTTCCCTAATTTCTGCTCAGTGTGTTTGTTGTTTGTGTACAGGAATGCTATTGATTTTTGAGTGCTGACTTTGTTTCCAACTACAATGAATTTGGTTAAGTCTACGAATCATTTGGTGGAGTTTTTGGGTCTTCTATGCAGAGTATCATGTCATCTGCAAATAATGATAATCTCACTTTTCCTTTCTTGTCCTTAATCCTTTTCTCTCTCTCTCTCTCTCTTTCTCTCTCTCTTTCTCTCTATCTCTCTCTCTCTCTCTCTCTCTCTCATTGTCTAATTGCTCTGCTTAATGTTTCCAGAACTATATTAAATAGGAGCTGTGATAGTGAATATCATTGTATTGCTCCTGATTTTAGAATGAAAATTTTCAGTTTTTGATCATTTAGCATAATGTTGGCTATTAGTTTGTAATAGATGGCTTTTATTAGACTAAGATAAAGACCATCTATTACAATTTTCTGTAGAGTTTTTATCATGAATGGGTGTTGGACTTTGTCACATGCTTTTCTTCGTGTCTCTTGAGATGATCATGTGATTTTTCTCTTTGGCTCTGTTGATATAGTGCATTACATTTATTGATTTGCATGTGTTAAACCATCCCTGAATCCCTGGAATGAATCCTACTTGGTCATAGTGAATAGTCTTCTTGATGATTTGCTCTACTCTTACTGAGGATTTTTGCATCTACATTCATTAGGGAGATTTGCCTGTAGTTCTCTTTTTTGGTTGGATCCTTCTGTGGTTTTGCTGTAAGTGTAACACTTGCTTCCATGAATTACTTTGGGAGTATTTCTTCACTTTCAATTTCATTAGAGGTTCATCAGTAGTGGCATTAGGTCTTCTCCAAATTTGTTGTAGAATTCAGCAGTGAATCCATCAGGACCTGGGCTTTTCTTTGTTAGTAAGTTTTTATTACATTTTCAATTTCATTGTCTGATATTGGGTTATTTAGGTATTTTATAGCTTCTTGATTCAGTTTTGACACCTCATATGTGTGCAAGAATCTATTCATTTCTTCTGTGTTTTCCATCTTACTAGAGTACAGTTTCTCAAAGTAGGTACTGATGGTCTTCTGGATTTCCACAGGATCCACGGCAATGTCCCCCTTTTCATTCCTATTTACATGAATTTGAGTCTTCTCTTTCCTCTTTTTGATAAGGTTGGCTCAAAGTTTATCAATTTTATTTAATCTTTCTAAGAACCAAGTCTTGGTTTTAGGTATTGTTGTCTTAGTCTTGATTGCATTAATTTCTGCTGTAATCTTTATAATTCCTCCCTCATGGAAGCTTTGACTTTGATTTGTTCTTCTCTTTTAGAAGTGTAAGGTTCAATATTTAGTGGTTTATTTGAGCTTGTTCTATAGGCATTAAATCTAATCAGTATTTAGAATTTTATGCACAAAAACATTACCATGTTCAAAAGATTTAACAGTCAATTTCTTCCAAATATTCTAAAAACAATCTCTATCGCACACAAGAGTTTCTGGAAAAGAGAAAATGTACTGAAGAAATAAAGCTATATGACTGGGGATGTAGGTGAGTAACATAAGCGCTTGCCTGGCAAGCCTGAGGTCATGAGTTCGATTCCCAGTACCAAAAAAAAGAAATAAAGCTATAAATGTTGATTCTAAAATACAATAAACAATTGCCACACATATTAGTATGTATTTAAACTTGTAACTCTCTGGGAGACTGAGGTGAAAGGATGCAAGTTTGAGCCCAGCCTATGCAACTTAATGAGACTCTATCTCAAATGAAAAGTAAAAAAGGGCTTGAAGATGTAACTCAGTACCACAAAAGAAAAATAATAAATAAATAAGTAAATAAATAAAGCAAGCTACAATAATTCAAGATTTCTACGCTTATGTCACTCATAAAAATTAATGCAAAATCTCAAATAAAGTGCTATCAAATTAAACTCATCAATGTGCATAAATACATTATGTCCAAGTAGGTTAAACTCAGGAATGCAAGGATGGCTTAATATTAGAAAATCTATTAATCTGTTTGTTCGTTTGTTTTGGTTTTTTTCCGGTACCGGGAATCAAACTCATGACCTTGTGTGGGCCAGGCAGGCACTGTGCCACTGAGTTAAATCCCCAGCCCCAAAAATCTATTAATATAATTCATCGCATTAATAGATAAAAGAGAAAAATATATGACCATATCTATAAAAAAGCATTTGATAAAATATAACATGCATACAGTATTACCAAAGAAATAATTCTTAACAAGCAGGAACAGAACATTTTAATCTGCTAAAGAATCTACACCCCAAAGCTGCAAACATCAATATAAAGGTAAAAAGTTGGTAGCACTCTCTTTAAGAAAAAAACAAGAAGTCCTGCTGCTATCCATACTTTAATCCCACATTGCATTAAGATCCTACTCTGGTCAGTGATACTAAAGAGAGAAGGCAGAAAGGAAGAGAGAAAGCAAGAAAATTTCAGAGGAATGGAGAGGCAGGTCTGATGGCTAATCTTGTTAAATTGATTGGGTTGAGAAACATCTAGACAATTATTCTGAGTGTGTCCATGAAGGTGTTTCCAGAAATAATTGGCAGGTGAGACAGTAAATTGAGGGGGCAATCCCCACTCCAAATGTGGGGACCATCCAATAGACTGCAGACCTGGTAGGAATTATAGCAGAGGAAGGAGAAAGACCACCAGGCACCATCATTCCACTCTTTCACTGCCTTCTGCCTGCCGTGATAGAAGTTCACATCACCATGTGCTGCCCACTGTGGTGTTCTACCTCATGATGGACACAGAGGCAAGAGTCAAGTGACCTCTGAAACTGTAACAAAAATAAACTCACCTCCTTGAAGATGTTTTTGTCAGGTATTTTGTTACATTGACAGAAGGAGATCTGAAAGGACAAAACAAAGAAGTCATCATTCACAGAGGATATTTGCCTACCTAGAATATCTGAGTGTCTGCAATTCTGATTATAGTACTATTGAGAAAATCTAGCAAATTTGTACGTGAAATCAGTACACCAAACCATCAGCATTCTTACAGGCCAATAATTAAAAAATAAAATATGTAATTTAAAAGATACTATTTATAACATCAACAAAAACTATTAAGTACCTAGGAGTAATTCTAGCAACGATGCACCAAATATTTAGTAAAAATATTAAAAATTATTAAAAGGAAACTGAAGAACTTGAAAGATAACTTTAAAAGAGTATATTTCCCAAACTAATGAAAAAATTTAGCACAATTTAAATCAAACAGATTTTTCCCACATAACTTGGTTCAGTAATTTTAAATTTCATACTTCAAATTCAAAACAATTTTATGTATTAAAAGGTTATAAAGAAGAAATAATCTTGCTAGACAGACTCACTGGAGACCACAATAATTAACTGATATATGCCCACAAAAACAGACATGAGACTAATGAGATGATGTGAAATGAATCCCAGAACAGATCCAGATACATAGAAAGAGTTAGTACAAGGCAGGTGCATCTTTTTACAAATCAATGAAAAGTGGATTGGCTACTCAATGGATGGTACATATCCACACAGGAGAGAAACTGTATCCCCACCTCATGTGATGAAACACAAAAAAATATAATCTAGAGACAGTAATTCTTTCAAGAAAACATTTAAAACTTATAGAAGAAAATGTATAGCTTATAAAATATAAAGTGAACAGGTAAGTCACAAATGGGAAAAAAAGCTTTAAGCATAAGCAAAAAGGATTAGTATTCATAGTATGTAAGAACTACTCAATCAATAAGAAAAATAGACAAAGGACACGTATAGGCACTTCACAGAATAATAAATCTGAATAATAAACATGTGCAAATATGCCCCACCTCTCTAATAAATAGAGAAATGCAAATTAAAATGACAATTAAATACCATGTCACACACATTAGATTGCAAAACATTAAGTCTGATAACACTCTCATTCACTGTTGTCAATTGGTACATTTGGGAGAGTGATTTGGCAACAACCTAAATTGAAGATGTGAATACTAGCAGACAATAGCTGTTCTATTTCTAGGTATCTATTCTAGAAATGCTTGCAAAGGGGCCATGTGCAGGCATCTTTTCTAGATTCTCAGTCCTATCCATAAATATCCATAACATTTGTCTCTATTTGAGTTTAAACATAAGCAAAAAGATTAATATCCATAGTATGTAAGAACTACTCAATCAATAAGGAATTTAAAGAAAGGAAAGGGAGGAAAGGAATTTAAGGCAATAGCTTGGGAGCCTCTGTTAGTGTTTCAACAAAGAACAGTACATTTTATATTTTAATTTATTGTTAGTAGTACATGTTTGGTGTACTTGATATTTGCATTCATTTTAGGGAGTATGTATTTGTACTTAACATATCTTGATTCATTTTATTCCCCTCTCCCTCCCCACACTTCTCTAGGTGCTCCCTCTCCTTTCTCTAGGGTGCCTGCCTCCATTTTCATTATTATTATTTTTTACTGGCCCACATTTTTGACATATAATGATCACATTCACTGTGGGTATTTGGTACATGTACATGACACATCTTAGGGCTTTTTCCATCCCCTTCCCCTTTACCCCAAATCCCAGTCTCTTGGTCCTTTTCCATTTGTATAATATCTAGTTCCCTGTCTCCTCTTACTAACTTTTCATTTTGCTCTCCATTTGTACTTTGGATTACTCAATGAGACAAAGCACATGAATTTAAACTATGTGTCTGATTTATTTCCCTTAACATTATGTTTTCAAGATGCAACCAGTTTCCTGGAAGTGCTACAAGTTTATCCTTCTTTATAGCTGATTAATGTGCAATTATGTGTAGATATCACATTTTCTTTATCTATTCATCTGTTGATGGATATGTAGGCTACTTTCAAGATTTATCTACTATGAATTGTGCTGCTATAACCATTGGTGTGCATGTATCATTGTAAAATGATACCTTTTACTCTTTTAGAAAAATACCTTGAAGAGGAATAACTAGGTCAAATGAAACTTCTAGTTTTAGTTTTTTAGAAATTTCCACACTGATTTACATAATGGTTTACATTCCCAGTAATAGTGCAGAAGTGTTTCCTTTTCACAATAGCCACACAAGAATTTGTTATTATTTGATCTTTAACTTGATTTTTCAAGGTTTTATTGGTTGTCTGTATTTCTTCTTTTGAGAAGTGTCTATCACTTAAGTTACTCACGTTTTGATTGGGTTTTTTATTTGGGGAGGTCTAATTTTTTGAGGTCTTTATATATTCTAGAAGTTATTGTTCTGTCTGAGACGTAGCTGACAAAATTTCTTTCTCATACTGTAGGTTACCTCTGCATTCTGTTGGTTGTTCAATTGCTGTGCAGAAACATTTTAATTTGATATAATTCCATTTGTTAATTCTTACTGTTGTTTCATGTGCAATAGGACTTCTGTTCAGAAAGTCTTTGCCTCCACTTATGGTATCAAGAGACTTACCTATTTTATCTTACAGAAGGTTAGGTGTTTCTGTTTTATTGTTTAGATCTTTGATCCATTTTTTTAGTTTAGTATATGGTGACAGATATGGGTCTAGCATCAATCTTCTGCATATGGGTAGCTAGTTTTTCTAGCATCATTTGCTAATGAGGTTATCTTTTATCCAACATATGCTTTAGATCCCTTTGTGAAAGATCAAGTAGCTGAATATTCTGGGGTTGTCTCTTAATCCTCTGTTGCACTCCATTAATCTTCATGTCTGTTTTTGTGCCAATACCATGTTGTTTTTATCATTGTAGCTTTGTAGTATAATTCAAAGTCAGGTATTTCAAGTTGCCCAACATTGCTTTTGCTTTTCTCAGTCTCTTCTGGTTTCATATGAATTTTAGGATTGTTTTCTCTAGTTCTGTGAGAAATGCTGTTTGTATTTTGATTGGGATTGTGTTAAATCATATTGGTTTTGCAACTATGTCCATTTTGACAATATTTGTTCTACTATCTAGAGAGTATCTTCCCATTTGCTGATGTCCTGTTCAATCTACATTTTAGAGTACTTTAGTTTTCATTGTAGAGGTCTTTCATTTCCTTAGTTAGGTGAATTTGTAAGTATTTAATTTTTCTTGATACTATGAGTGGTACTGTTTTATTAATTTCTTTTTCAGTGAGTTCTTTATTTGCGGGCATCATTATTTACTTGACCTTGTTCTGTTTTTCTAATGTGAACATTGATTGGAATAAACTTTCTCCTTAGGATTACTTTTATTGTCTCCTACGGGTCCTAGGGGTTTTTCTGGCATTGTCATTTGATTCCAGAAATTGTTTAATTTTTCCCTTGATTTCTCCTGTGACTCACTCAGTGTTCAGGAGTGTGTTAAGCTTTCAGGTGTTTATAAATTTTCTGTGGTTTCTTTTGTGATTGATTTTTAGTCTCAATGCACACTTGTCTGATAGTAAGCACTGGGTAACTTTGATTCTTTTGCATTTATTTAAGCACACTTTGTAAACTATTATGTGGTGTATTTTGGGGAAAGGTCTGGGTGCTACTGATAAAAATATGTATTCTGTCATAATAGGATAAAATAGTCTGTAGATATCTATTAGGTTCATTTGTGGAATGGTGTGGTTTATCTCTGATATTTGTTGATATTTTTCGTTTAGTTGGTCTTTCTTTTTGTGAAAATGAAGTATTGGCATCAACCACTGTGACTGTGCTGGTGTTTATTTGACATTTTATGTCTAGCAGTATTTGTTTTATGAAGTCAGGTACTCCAGTATTCAATGCATACATACTTACAGTGTTATGTTTTCCTGTTGGATTGCTCCCTTCACTAGTATATAGTAACCTCCCTTTTTTAAAATTATTTTTTTTGGTACATGTTTGCCATCCATAGTGATCACATTCATCATGGGGAATTTGTACCTGTACATAATATATCTTATATCTTATTTTTTCCCATTCCCTTCCCCTCTCCTCCCTTCAACCTGTTTTCCCCTCCCTATTTAGAAAAGTTCTGTTTATATTTTGCCTTCAGTTTCCTCTCTCTCTGTCTTTCTTTCTCTTTCTCTTTCTCTTTCTCTTTCTCTTTCTCTTTCTCTTTCTCTTTCTCTTTCTCTTTCTCTTTCTCTTTCTCTTTCTCTTTCTCTTT
>NW_004955412.1:30448773-30459414 GCF_000276665.1 Chinchilla lanigera | reverse complement strand
TTTTGTTTGTTTTTTTGAGACAAAGTTTTACTGTGTAGTGTGTAGTTTAGTCTAGTCTTGAACTCACTATATAGCCCAGGCTGGCCTCAAACTCATAGCCACCCTCCTGGGTCCACCTCCTGAGTGCTGGGATTATGAGTGTGCACCACCACACGTGGCCAAATTCTCTTTTATAAAGTCTATTTTCCCTTCGTTCCTTTTCCCTTCCCCAGCCCTTGTTCTCCTTCCTATTTGAACATGTTTCCTAGCTCCTAATGTCTATCTTCCATTTTGCTCCTTATTTACACTCTGCTTTTCTCACACCAGAGAAACAATGAGATTTGCAAACTGGTGAACCTGATCTATTTCACTTAAGATTATGGTCTCTATATACATACATTTACCTAAAAATTTTTCAACTTTATCCTTCAATATCCTTCAGCAGAGTACTGTAAACCATTGTACACAAGTACCACATTTTCTTTTCTTCTTTTAACTTTAGAGAGAAAAAACATAAACATAACAATGAAATTGAGTTTCAAAATGGGTTAGTAGGACAGTTTCAATAGTTGATGCATTGTGTATTATTGTCTTTCTAATAGTTGTTCAGAGTAGAAGATATAGGCATGATATCTTGTCTATATAACATTAGCACAAACTTTCTTTTCAATGAACTGAGAGAAACTAGATGTATAACTATCTTAACTGTCTTGTGTATACATGTGTTTTTTTCCTTTCTTCCTTTTGGCCATCACAGTTTGTCTTTTCTTTTGAGCAGTTTCTTCCCAGTTCACCATATCTTTTATAGACTTCAGATCTTCTTTACTTATTCACTTTCTCACACTAGTGTGACAATATGATGTTTATACATATGGGTCTGATTTTTTTCACTTATGAGTATGGTCTCAAGTTGCATCCATTTACCTAAAAAAGATTCCACTGTATCCTTCTTTATGATTGAGTAGTACACCATTACATATATAAAAAAAACACATCCTTTTTATCCGTTCTTTGGTTGATGGGCACCTGGTTGTTTCCAAGATTTAGATATTATAAATTGTGCTGCTATAAACATGGGTGCACATATATCACAGTGGTATGATGTTTTTAATTCTTCTGGGAAGATACCTAGAAAGGGAATAGCTGGTCCGAATGG
The DNA here is from genome assembly GCF_000276665.1 of Chinchilla lanigera. NCBI lineage: Eukaryota > Metazoa > Chordata > Mammalia > Rodentia > Chinchillidae > Chinchilla > Chinchilla lanigera. Next base: position 30,458,279 of record NW_004955412.1, on the reverse strand, counting down.
GACCATCAATGCCAGTTTTTAAAGCAATCTCTACACAAATTTCCACAGTGGTTGCACCAGTCTACACTCCTACAAACAGTGCAGAAGGGTTCCTTTTTCCTCACAGCCCCTCCAGCATTTGTTAACGGTTGATTTTTGATGATAGCCATTCTTTCTTGTGTAAGATGGGATCTCACTGTTTTAATTTGCATCTCTGAAATGACCAATGGTGTTGAACATTTTTTCATTTATTTACTTGCTATTTGTAGTTCTTCTTCTGAGAAGTGCTTATTCATCTCCAATGCCCATTTTTTGCTTGGTCTTTGAATTTGGAGGGGTCTCATTTTTTTCAGTTCTTTATATGTTCTAGATGAGTCCTTTGTCGGTGGGACAACTGGATATAATTTTTTCCCCGCTTCGTGGGTTTTCTTTTCATTTTGTTGGTGATTTCTTTTGTTGTGCTAAATCTTTTTAATAAGGTGAGATCCCATTTGTTAAATCTTTTTAAAAATATTTAAAATTTTTTTTGGATGGGGAATTGAACTCAAGACCTTGCACTTGCCAAGCAAGGTGCTGTGCCACTGAGCTATACTCCTGGTCCCCATTTGTTGATTCTTTGTACTATTTCACATTTTCTTTTTTTATTTTAAAGATAAAAGAACAAAAACATATTAACAAACACATACATTTACAAAATGACACAGAAACAATACAAGCAATACAGAATTTCAGACAAGGCGATTGGAAATTAAGGATATATGGGCTCTTTCCAAGGTTTAGCTATTATAAATTGTGCTGCTATAAACATGGGTAAGCATGTATCACTGTGGTATGATGACTTCAACTCTTTCAGGAAAATATCTAAAGAAGAATATCTAGGTGAAATGGAAACATAGTTTTGGAGTTTTGGGGGGCTTTTGTTTGTTGGTGTTTTGGTTTTCAGACACAGCGTCTCACTCTGTAGTTCAGGCTGGCCTTTGAACTCACTGTGTAGCCTAGGCTGGCCTTGAACTTGCAGAAGTGCTGGAATTGCAGGCATGCACCAACATGCCCAGTGAGTTTTAGTTTTTTGAGTAATTTCTATTCTGATTTCCATGTGGTTCCAACAGTCTACACTCCCACTGACAATGGAGAAAGGTTCCTTTTTCCCCCACAACCTTTCCCACTTGTGTTATTCATTGATTTTTTGATGATAGCTATAGTAATTTTAATTTGCATTTCTTAAAGGATCAGCAATAGTCAACATTTTTTTCATGTATTTATTGGACATTTGCACTTCTTCTTGTGAGAAGTGTCTACTCATTTCAGATCCCCATTTTTGGATTAGGTCTTTAAATTGGGGGGAGATCTAATTTTTTTAATGTTTTTATATATTATAGATACTGTATTGATCCTCTGTCTGAAGAGTAGCTGGAAATTTTTTCCCCATTCTGTGGGTTGTTTCTTCGTTCTGCCCATGGTTTCCTTTGCTGTCCAGAGCTTTTTATAGCAATGTAGTCCCATTTGTTAATTCTTTTTAATCCTTCCTGTGCAGTTGGGGTTTTGTTTGCAAAGTTTTTGCCTGATTTACAGCTTCTCATCATCAGATTTAGCTTGAAGTTTATTTTGAGAGTAAAATTGCTAACCCTCCTTGTTTTCTGGGTTCTGGTGCATGAAATATTATTTTCTATTGTTTGATTTTAAGTCTATGAATATTTTTAGGATGAAATAAATTTCTTGAATGCAACCAACTGTTAGATTCTGTTTTTTGATCTAGTCTGTCAATCTTCATCTTTTGCTTGGACAAATGAGGCCATTATAATTGGGAGATATTACGGAAAGGTATTGCTTTATTGTCTGACACAGGGTATCAGACTGGGAAGCACTCCTTGTGACGGGATTGGGCCCTCACCTGCGGTTCCCTGTCAGTTGACATGTGGCATAACAGAAGCCTTGCACCCTTCCTAGCTAAGCTGCACCTAAGTCCCTATGAGGGGTGCAACCAAGCAGGCATTTGAATGGTGTCTCTCTCTGAGGGGCACCAACCCTTTGTCTGTTACACCATCATTCAAGGGTACACAACATACACCATAGGGAGATAAAATGGAAACTAATTAGTTAAAACCACAGTCCCTGACTGCAGGAAAAAGGGCTTTTATGAAGTTAAAGATGAAACCAAACCACTCCCTGCATCTCAGAAGAAAAAGAAGCCTATTCTTCCTGAGAATTCTGCCTTGGCAGTTGCTGCCAACACCTATATCTTTGGTCCCACTCCGGATTCATCTCCTTCCAGCCAGCTGAGCCAGTTCCAATTTATTGCCTGCATTTGGCCACAGGACCCCCCCCCCCCGAGACATGCATGTCCTGGTCAGATGACATAGTATAATGCCCACTTGAGATCACCAGGAACAATTCCTTCTGAGTTCCACATTCTGACTGAGGAAAATTGGATTGTCAGCCTTGATGAAAGAGTTGAGCCCTGTCAGGCCTGAAGAGATAGTACAGACCAAGCTCTATCAAATTGGACCCTCAAAGAGCCTCCAGCATTGCAAAAGCTGGGGACAAACCTGTGACTTTCCTGTTAAACTATGGAACAGAACTCTTCCCTCAAAAGTATTTTCTGTCAAAAAGTTACCTGGGGCAACTGGGACTCTTGCCTCTTGCTCCTTCTGCCAGGCACAAACTTACAGCTTGGGAAGATGTCTTTGCACCAAACCAGTCAGCCTCCCTCTCATTTAATCCTATGCTTTCAACTTTGACTGCTCTCCAAGAGGAAGATGACACCTGCATCAGCCTGAGACAGATACCTGCAATCCTGAAGTTCTAAAAACTCTCCCCCTGGAGGGATAAAGACTTGCCTCTAGGCCTGGCCATCAACCATGCTGCCTTCCTATGACCCCTATTGCTGTCAGATATCATAGGAAGCATAAACAGGCATCCAGGCACACATTAGCCTGATAGACTGTTGATCACCTTGGGCAAGATCTGCGTGCCATCAACAATGCAGCCATCACCTTGCACTCTGTGGTTCCCGACCCATACACCCATTTTGGATTGTTCTAGATTTATAAGATGCCTTCCTCTGCTTGCAAGTTGGTCCCATAAGCTCCTTCAACTGGCAAAATTCTAACATAAAAGGCCAGCTCACTGGGATTCAATTGCTGTAAGGGGTTAAAAACTCTCCCACCTTGGCTCCCCACCTGTATCCCGCACAACAAGAAAGCCATCCTAGTCACCAAAACAAATCCACAAGGCCATCTGAGAGGCTCTCAGATTCAGGCCAAACTTGAAAAGCTTTCTTCTGTTCTGTCTGAGGACCCTGAGTCTGATTTCCCTCTTCCTTACATTCGTCAACCCCAAACTGGCTCAGCCAGCCACAATGCCACCACCACTAGTTCTGTTGCCTGCACCACATTCTCCTGCTCCACTGTCAGCAACTCCTTCTGACTCTGTTTAATGCTGAAGAACACTGTTGCATTTTATATGGGGCCCAAGCCTGGTTCAAGTGAAAAAAATCTCAGCACTGTGGCTGATCCTGATGCTTGGGTGAACACCATCCTCCCCCAAGTGTGTCCAAACTGGGACTGTAATGTGACAGAATCATGAAGCTTTAGGTCAGTACACTAAAGCACTGCTGTCCTGGCAGACCCCAAAGAGGGAAGCAAGAAGCCAACAAACATGTGTAAAATTACTGAAGTTACCCACTGGAGCCCGCACTGCAAGAAATTCTGCCAAAGTAGATCCTGTGGGATTCATGAACACTTTATCAAACGTGAATGCCCTATACGTCTCCTGGGACATGATCAGCCTCCCTCACACTCAGGTCCACTGTCCTGGACTTGACACTGAGTGTACTCTGAGAAAGAATAGTGCCTACATCAGCCTGAGATGCCTGATAATCGTAACCCTGAAATTTTGAGAGAATTTTTCCCTGAAGTATGGACAAAGGACTCACCCCCAGGTGAGTCCTATCAATCATGCCCCTTTGGTGATTGAACTCTGTCCCAAGATAACCCCCACCTGCACCAAATAGTACACCTCTCCTGTCTATAAGGCCAGTTCAAGATCTCCAAGCTGCCAATGCCACCATGATTACCCTCCCTATACGTTGCCTACACAAAAGCTCTGCTACGGTATCTGGCAGAAACTGGTTACAAGAAAGAAACTGCATAAATTTCTTGAAGCTGCTGGCTTCTATATGCATTCAGACCGTCAGCCCCAGGAAGCAACCAGTGGCCTCTAAGGAATGCCTCCCCTCTTTGTCTCTGCACTGTAACATCCACTATCCTTCTGACCAAGAAAGCTGACAAGCTCACCTTAGACCGGGAACCAACTATCCAGGTGCCATGTGCTCTACACACACAGAGACCTGTCCAGCTTTCTGCAGCTTTCCCACTGGCTTCATAGTGATTTGAACCTATTAATTTCAATACAGAAGATTCACAGTTCTCCATTTCATTTTGCTATTGAATGTGATCTCCATTTCAAACCTGCCATAAGCCTTAAAGTAGCGTGGTATAATTTGAAGAGAATCTTGAGTGTGTATATGTGTAGAGTGAAATAACCTTCAGTAAAGTCATATGAAATGTAGAATTTAAAATCAGAACTGCCTCACTTTCCCCCTAGTAACTGCACTCACTTCTACACCTCTTTGATAGTCATAGTTTCATCCCTTTTATTTCAGTTCTGAACAGGTCTTAGAGCAGAGTACAGCAGTTTTGCCTTCCAAGTACTGTGCTTGGTTATAGGTTTCTAAATCCTTGCTTTACTAATCTACCCCAAGGCTGGGATCACTAGAGGTAAACTCTGAAAGTGACCTGCTGCCCGTTTGAAATATATATGCCAACTAAAATGACCTGTTCATGTGACTAAGCATGAGGACAGAAAGGAAGCAGAAAAGATTTCATGTGACTTCATTTGAGTGGACATGCACAAAAGAGGGACCTTACTGTACTGAGTGTTTCCTGGAGAGTTGTGTGCAAATCAGATTTTTCCCAGCTACCTGTATATTTCCCTTGAGTTTACAAGGTTGGAGTTGCGTTATTCTTTTATCTTCCTGTAAAATCTGTAGGTGGTAATGACACAGTGGCCTTCTATGGGGTCATGACAACCTGGTTCTCTTTTGTCATCTTTGTAACCTGAGTTTGTATTCTTTCTGCTAATGTCCTGGTCATTAGTCAGAAAGGACAGCCCCAAGGAAGGTAGCCAGTGGCAAATGCCTGACACACTATATTTATTGCTTGCTACTCGCTGTGTGTAGGCAGGGAACCTGGGAGTGAAGGGAGGCTGCTTTTTGTTCCCCTGTGCAAGTTTTGCTGTTTCCACAGCAAACACCATCAGCACCAATGAAAACAATAAAAAAAACCCAGATAGGACATTCTCTCTGTCTGGCTCCCAGGTCTCAGTCTCTCTCACCAATTAGATTTCCCAGAACTTCTGGCTTTCCTCCCATACGCTCTTATTTTAACAATTTTTTTCTTTTCTTAATCTTTTCTTTCCATCTTTTCTTAATCTACCATCACCTCTTTTTTCAAAATCCCAAATTCCAGGCCAGGAAATGTGGCTTAGTGATAGATCACTTACTAGCATGCGTAAGACCCTGGAAACCATCCCCATCACTGAAAGAAACAATTAAAGACAAAGACTCAAGTGTCTTTATAGGTCTATTCTCCAAGCCATTTTTTCTCAGTTCAAATCATGTCCTTCTTTTCCCTCAGTACTCCTTGCCTTACACAGGAAAAAAAAAATCAAACTTTCATCAATGTATGTATGCCTCCTTTCTTCCCTTTCCCTTCTCATTTCTTCTCTCTTCCAAATGACCCACTGCTAAGTCTCATTTATTTCTTCCATGGCATTCTGATCCCAGTTACGGAAAAACAGAAAACCATTAGTGCAGTAATGGGCCTAAGAGATTAGTTGATCCAACCCTCTTCATTCATAAATGAGGAATCTTAGGTCCCAAAACTAGCTCACGGCAGGCACTGTTTTGATCCTGTTGGAAGCAGGATCAAAATTCCTGTGTGTCCTGACTGCCGCTCTGTCCCAGGCTTTTCTGCCCCACCAGTGACTGGATTTAGCATGCTGAGAGCAGCAGGGGAGGTGTGGGAGGCCCTTCCCAGCACTCTTCCCACACTTCTGCCCAAAATAGTTCACCATCCCTCACCTTACATCAACATTACTTCTGTCTTCAGTAAAAGGTGTCAGTCACTGTCACCCTTTCCCATTCACTCATTGATTCATGATTCATTCAGCAAACATCTGCAGGTGCCAGTATAGGCTCTTGAGAAACAAAGATGAATGTGAAAATGTTCTTACTTTCAACAAGTTTACAATCTTGGAGAGGGTTGGGAGAGGGTGTAGATGTGTTAATAAGTAATTGTGAGACATTGGAGCCCAGCAGATATTTGAGACAAACCAGGTATTTTGAGGAAAGAAAATTGGGAAGAAACTTGTGCCTGAAACTATATGAGATGTTCATGGAACTCCAAGGAGCTTTGTGGGACTAGAGTAGAGGATGGGTTCTTGATGAGTGGGAAAGGTAAAGAAGTATGTAAACCCAACAACAAAAAGGGGACAAATCAGGAAGCCCTTACCAGCCACATATAGGAATCTAGACATTATCCTGCACAATATCAGCAAGTTAAGTGTATTTAAACTGTGGAGTTACATGTTCAGATAGATAATTTAGAATGATTACTTTAAGGCCAGAGTAGAGAATGAATGAGAATACAGTGAGACCAGAGACCTGAAGTCAAGTTGGCAGGCTATTTAGTGAAAGGTAACAAGGGCCTGGATGGATACAACAAAAGCAGTTGAAGGTATATTTAAGAACAACTGGCAGTACTTGGTAGCAATCTGGATACACAATCCTAATGAGGAAGGATGAGTTGAGGATAGCGCTGAGAGTTTGATAAGAGTAGTGAAGTGGATTGTGATCTGATTCACCAGAAAACATAGAGATAACAGGTTCAATGGTAAAGGTGAGAAGGAGAAAACTTGATCTAAATCTAGAGATACCTGTGGAGCACTGGGTGAAGATACCTCATGAGTAGGTAGAGATGCGATCTCTCAAGAGAGTGATCAACACTGAAGATAAGGATTTGAGAGTTAGTGTAAGATGAATCATACCTGTAGCCTTGGAGGAGAATGGGATTATCCAGAACACAGAGGACTGAGCCTGAATCCTAGAGAAATCCAATATTTACAATGCCAATAGTAGCAGAGGATTTAAGCAGACTGAAGTTGTTGCTGGAGAGTGAAGAGGAGAAATAGGAGAGTGTGGGCCATGGAGAACACAGAGAGAGTTTCAGGAAAGAGGTTGTGTCCAATGATGTGTACTGCAGACAGACCAAGCAAGACAAACAGATCTGAGCATTGAAATCACTCAGAACCTCAGCAAGAACTCTGATGATCAAGTGTCAGAAGTGGAGTCCAAATGTAGGGCTTTTACAATGGAAGGAATGAAGACATGGAGACAGAGAGTCTAGACAACTCAAGAAACTCAGGTGAAGGGGAAAATAAGAATAGCTGGAGGAATTTATGGGCTGTGTCACAAGTCATTCTTGAAGCAAGCCCACAGTGTTCTGAAACACTTGCTCTGAGGTCAGCATTCCCCACAATTACACACACTTGATTAATTGTAAGGCAGCTGGGATTTCTCATCATCAAATTTAAGGGAGTATTATAGGTCTGTACAAGGCCACTGGGACCTGTTATTTTAAAGAAGAGAATAAAAAAATAAGAAAAAACATTTAATACAATATAGAATTTCTAAACAAGATGGTAGGAAAACAACAGTGGTTGTTATCTTCAAAGTAGTTGTTCAGATAACCAGATATAAGCACATAAAATTGGTCAAAAAATTTAAGCATTAACTGTTCCTTTCAATAAAGGTTAGTGTTTCGAATTCCTTTTAATATTTGATCTTTGTCTTTCTTTACAAAAGTAATCACCATATCTTTATTTAGAGTCAATGAAAAAGACCCAGAATAGCCAACAAAATACTAAAGGAAAACAATCTAACTTCAAGGTTTACTGTAAAGCTACGGTAATCAGTACAGTGTGGTGTTAGTGGAAGAATAGACAAATAGAACAATGAAGCAGAATAGAGAAGCCAGAAATAGAGCCACATAAATATAATTAACTGACTTTTGACAAAGGAGCAAAGACATTGTGATAGAGAAAAAACTGTCTATTCAAGAAATGGTGCTGGAACACATGACCATCCACATTAAAAAAAAAGTGTGTAATTGTTTACTTCTTTGTGAGTTGGCTGTTCAAGGCTTTTGCCCATTTTTAATATGGTTGTTTGCGTTATTTTCTAAATGTATGTGTGCTTGTTAATATGTTTTTGTTCTTTTATCTTTAAAATAAAAAAGAAGTAAACAGTTGATAAATAGACATATGAGAGGATGCCCAACATCACATTGATTAAAACAATTAGATTCCACTGCATACCTGTTAGAATGGCAAAACTCCAAACACTGACAGCACAAGGGCCAATAAGGATGTGGAGCAACATGAGCTCTCCTTGCTGGTGAGAATACAAAATGGTAAAAATCACATTGGAAGGGAGTTTGGCAGTGTTTTTACAAAATTAAATACAGTTTTTTATGTTCCAGCCACTACACTCCTTGATATTTACCCAAAGGAATTGAAAACTTAATGTTCATAGCAAAACTTGCATATGAATATTTATAGTAGCTTTATTCATAATTTCTCAAACTTGAAAGCAACTAATATGTCTTCCAGTAGATGAATAGGTAACCACCTGAGTACAACCAGAAAATGGAATATTATCCAGTACTATGAAGAAATGAACCATCAAGCCATTAAAAAATGAAGGAAACCTAAATGCATATTGCAAACTGAAGGAAGCCAAGAGTAAAAGGCTGTACACTCTCTGGTTCCAACTGTGACATTCTAGAAAAGGCAAAACTGCTCTGAGCCAGCCAAGCAGGCTCCCCCAGCCCCGCATGCCTTGCACCCAGACAGGGAGTTCACCGGGAGCGGCAGGGCTCATGGGTTCGAGTCTGTGCTGGATGCACACCACCACGATTCCCAGCTGAAACACATGGAGAGAGCCAGGCACCTCCCATCTAATCCCTGAGGGCAGGACGCGAGAACAAAGACCCCGTGAACATTACAGACTGAGTTGCTGGGGCGCAGAGAGGCCCAGGGGGTGGGCGGGGCTAGCAGGCTCTCTGAGCCTGACGAGCAGGCTCCCCTAGCCCCGCATGCCTTGTGCCGAGACAGGGAGTTCACCGGGAGCGGCAGGGCTCGTGGGTTCGAGTCGGTGCTGGACGCACACCACCACGATTCCCAGCTGAAACACATGGAGAGAGCCAGGTACTTCCCATCTAATCCCTGAGGGCCGAACGGGTGAACAAGGACCCCACCAACATTACAGACTGAGTCGCTGTGGCGGCAGAGAGGAGATCCGGACTGAGGGGCCCAGGGGACTTCTCCGGCTGGGGGCTGGGCGAGCAGACTCTCTGAGCCCCACGCACCCTGCCCCAAGAGAACAAGTACTCCGGGAGCTGCAGGGC
>NW_004955412.1:30324882-30442025 GCF_000276665.1 Chinchilla lanigera | reverse complement strand
GAAGATCAGTGGTTACCAGAGGTTGGAGGATGAAGGATAAAAAATAAGAGGTCCACAGAGGATTTTTCAGGATGATCAAACTACTTCATAAGATACTAAAACAGTGGATAAAACATGTTAGCAAAATATATAGTAAATGTTTAAAAATTTATAAAAAGTATTACATTAAAAGACACATTACCATTAATTCCCCTCAAAATACTGCCCTTCATTACAAACATACTTCTCCCATCACTCCTGCCACTTTCTGAAGCAGTTCTAGAAGTTCTGTTTTGTGAGTGTCTTCACAAGGTGTGGTAAAAATTATGGTGAGTGCTGCAGCCTAGGGCTATCCAACAAAAAGGCAGACTCATACAAGTGTGTCCTCATCTTTTTTCAGTGGAGCTGGCACTGTGCAACTTTTAGTTTTACACAAAGTCAAAATGACCATGGAAGGTAAACCTTTTTAATCAGTTCTGGACATCGAGGCAGCCAAGACAGCACAACTAAGCATATTTATAAAAGAGAACTTCCAGAACTGCTCCAGAAAGTGGCAAAAAGAGTGGGATAAGTGTGTTTGAAGTGTGCATGAGCAGATGTTTTAAGAGCAAATTATAATAAGTTTTAAATTGTAAGCATTCACCACATTTTCTGTCATACCTCATACATCATTGTATATAAATTTGTTTGAACCTACAGAATATAAAACACCAAGAGTGATTCTCCAGTGTAACCCACTGACTTGAACTGATAATGATATGTCAGAATAAGTTCAGCAATTATAATCAATGTACTTCTCTAATGTGGGGTATTTGTATTTAAGGGAGAGACTAGATGAGATGACAGAGAATAGAATGGTACATTGGAACTCCCTGTGATTTCCACAGGTTTGTTGCAAACCTAAAACTGCTTTTAAAAGTAAGTCTTAAAAAAACAAACAAACAAACAAAAAAAAAACTAACAAAAATTTAGCCTGGGAATGTAGCTCAGCAGGACAGCACCTGCCTGGCAAGTCCAAGGCCTTGAGTTCAATTCCCAGTATCAAAATAGAAAAAACAAGTTAACAAAAATTTAAAGATAAGTAAATCATGCAATTACCAAGGGAGTAGATAAAATGGCAGTAGTATTTTTCATAAATGGTTGAGTTAATATTGATTTTCTAAATTCTCTACTTTCCTAAATGTTATTGTATTAGTTTTAAACCTGTGAAAGCACTCTGTGAGAGATGGAAAGACAGGCTTTTCAGTTTGTGTGCCTCAGTGCAAACTAGCCAATCTGATCATTCTTGGGGAATCAGATTTGGTTCGATTAGGAATTCAGTAATAGAGGGACCTGCCAGAGATTACACCTTCTCATTATCCCTTTCTTTGTCAAGAAAAGCTCATATGAAACAGGAAGACCTGCTGACATTGGCTTTCATCAGAAAGGGGTGGAACATCACAAAATAACTAACATTCACTGCATAGGAAAGATTGAATTCAGAGCAAATGGGCTGTGTTTCCTGGGGAAAGGCATGGTAGGGCATCTGTTTCCTCCTTAAAAGTCACAAGCATCCCAGAGTCACTGAAGGTGGCTCTATTAGAGGGATGGGTGAAGGAAGGTTGGTGTTCTTAACTGAGAAAAAGAAGGAGACATTTTTATTTCAAGGGCTTAATGGAAAATATTTCTTTGACCAAAAAATTTGAAGACGGTAGGAGAAAGGAGTGGGGCTCTGAAGTAACTGAACTTAGAAGGTGCTCCAGGACAGCATCCGAAAACCCCAAAGCAACAGCTAGAATAGGCAGCTCAGACTCATCTCCTGGCCCTGGGACTGTCATTACTGGGCCAGCAGGGTATTCGCCACCAGAAAATATCCTAATGGCTCTGCTTTCTACACAGGTCTGATGCATGAACCACTTTGGCATAGAAGACGTTATCTGTCCTGGTTGACAGCAGCTGTTCACGGGTGACAACCTGCTCTAAACCACTGTGAACCTTGCTAAGCTCTACAGCAAAATCTATCAACACAATTTCTGGAGAAACTGGTTCTAAAATAATTTTTAAATCGAATTTATCGATAGGCTTTGGATTCTACTTTTAATTCATCCACATTGAGGTGTAGTTTGTACATAATTTCAGTAATACAGGTTTAATTTTGTGTTTTCATTTCAATAATTGTGGGCAGAACTTGTGGTAGCTGCTGCTGCTATGTGACCTCCACAGTCACATTTGTTTTTGTGTTTACTTTTGAAAAGCTCCATGGTACCTAATTAATTGTCTCTCATCCCTCTATCAGTTATAACCAATGCTGGAAACTAGCCACGGGATGAGACTGGAATGCAAAATAGTATCAGCCTTAAACAAAGGGCTGGAGGTACAGAAGTGTCAGAAGGCCTGTCCTGGGATGCACAATGGAGAGGTGGGTGGATCTCTACCTCCTGGCATTAATGATAATTGGGTGTGTGGGAAGCCTGAACATCCACACTCTGGGAACAGATGCAGGGACTTAGTTCCACTCTGAGCTGTGGCTATGTTTGGAGAGGCTCTTTGAAGTCTCCATAACCTGGGAAATTTTACGCAACCCAGGATGTAGCATGGTCATAGTAAAATCAATCTCTAGAGCGGAACTAAGACTATAATTACCATTTGGCTCTCATTATTTAAGATAGGTCCTAAATTCTCATTCATTCATTCATTCATTCATTCATTCACTCACATATTCAACAGAATAAAAACAGCCCACTATATGTCAGGAACTATTCTAGGTATTGAGGCTACAATGATAAGCAAAGGCAGACCAGGCATTCACAGTCAGATGGAAGACAGAGATTAAGCGAACACAGTAGTTGTATAATTGCAAACCATGTTTAGTACAATGGTACCTTGGTTCACAAACTTAACTTGTTCCACAGTTCTGGGAAAGATGGCCCCTCTCATGTTTGTGTTCTTCACTTCATGCAGAGTTTTCCAACAGAACAAAATTTTGCTGAATGCTTTTGTTTGTGAACTGAGTTGTTTGCAAACAGAAGCATTTGTGAATGAGGTACTACTATGCTTCAAAGGCAAGATAAGCAGCAGAAAAAAGGAGGTGATCTGTGCTAGCTTCCCTGAGTTAATGAGGGCAGAGAGATGAAACATAAGTAGAGTTTAGCAGGGAAGGAGAACAAAAACAGTGTTCCAGGAGGAGGGCACAGCGTGGCGAGGGGCCCAGTATGATACTTCCCAAACGCTGAGAGAAGGCCAGGGGGGGTTGAATAGGAAGGAGATAGTGGTGGAAATGGGAGCTGTAAGGGTGGGCCATGCCAGCCAGTGCCAGATTTTGTTAAAGATTTGCTCTCCAAACAGTTGGAAGCAACTGAAGTGTTTTAAGCAAGAGAGTACAATAATTACTCAGGCTACAGTTTGGAGAGGAGATTTCAAACAGAAAAGAAAAAAGTATACATAGAGAGACTAGTTATACAGCTATATAGAAAAGCAGATGAGAGAACATGGTAGTTTGAAATAAGAAGGGGTCACGGTGGTGCATTGGGTAAGGCACACAAAGGAGGAGAGGGAGTACAAAATGCTTTCCCTTCTTCTGACCTGTATAACGCATAAGGCCATTCACAGAAACACAGCACAGTCTGCCTTTGTTATTTTTTTTCAAGAAGGAAAATGGAGCAGGTCTGGGAGAGTATTGTGAGTTTAATTTGGGGTATGGGTCATTTTTCAGCAACTGAGTTGACTTACCCTCTGGCTTGCAACAAAAATATCAACAATCCAGTGCATATAGTAAGTTCCTGCCTTACAAACATTTGCATTTGGAACTTTCACAGACATGAACAGACCTCATTTTTTTTATACTTTACATTGTATATTTGTGGTAAATGTATATAAGAGTTGCTTTGTCAGATTCATGAATGAATCCAATGCATGAATGTTTTCCTAAAATGGAATTTGTTTGTAAGTCAGAACTTATTGTATTGAGTATCCATTTTTTGCAATGCTTGAGACCAGAAATGTTTCAGCTTTTGAAGGATTTGTTTGAATTTTGGAATATTTTCATATACATTATAAGATGTATTGGGAATGGGAGTCAAGCCTAAATACAAAAGCCATTTCTGGTCACATATTGATATAAGTAACCTGAAGGTAATTTTATACAGTATTTTTAGTGTGCCTGCATTTTGACTGTGACCTGACATTTGAAGTCAAAAATGTAATTTTCAATTTGAAGTCTCATGTTGGTGTTCAAAAGTTTTACACATAGGAGCACTTCAGATTTTGGATTTCAGATTAGGATTGCTCAATCTGTATGTGAAACAATGTTTTTCAACATATTGGGAAAAAAATGGACATCTGGAATGAACAAACACTTCAGAAACAGAAATGCAAATGCCTAATGAATATGTCTTTGGCCATTAGAGAAACACAAATCAAAACAACACTGAGATTCCACCTTACTCTAGCAAGAATGGTGATTACCAGTTCTCAAAAACCAACAAATGCTGGCAATATTGTAGGGCAAAAGGAATCCTCATACAATATTGATGGGAATGTAAACTAGTGCAACCACTATGGAAATTAGTAGGGGCTTCTCAAAAAACTAAAAATGGAAATTTCATTTGACAGAGTTTCACTTCTCCTTTGTATCTTCCCCAAAGGGCTAAAATTATCCTGCTACAGTGACACAAAACAGCACAACCCACACTAGGAGTCTGTCCGGACCTCATCACAGTCGGGAGGAGTTCATAAATTGTAATCCCAGGGAAAAGTTATTGGAATTCTCATGGGTAAATTCCATCTACCACTTCCAGTGCAACCCACAGTGAGAATAAAGAGACAGAAACATATCTGCAGTTGTGGGGAGTCAAGGGGGTCCTAAGTCCAGTTGGAACAATGGCTAACTGGAACAAAGGCTGCTACTGAGGACCACACCCAGATTTTATTAACTCGTGAGGAGGGGAGTGGCTCGGGTTGAGTGACTGTGAGGATGGCAGGAGCTACATGAGTGCTGTGAACTGGAGACACAATGGCCCCTCTGCAATATGCAGAGAGAGGTATGCAGAAAGAGTATCAGATTCCAGTAACAGGCAGCCTCTAAGATTGGAGGAATCTCGGAACACAGTTTGAGGAAGTATCTTGAACTTTGAGTCTGTTGCTTCAGCTCTGATGTCCAGCCTTTATTGCCCTAGAACCTCACTCCCTGTTTCTCAAAGCTCAATCCCAGCTGATAGTGCGGTGTCTCAGCTTAGCTCATGCTTACTAGTAGGGAGCTATGGGCGGAACTACACACAGACCTGCTTTGCTTCAAAGGCTACACATCCTGCCTCTGCTGGACCCATTTGCATTGCATAAAGCCAATTGAGGGGGTAAAGCATTTCCCTAGCCAGCTCTGTACATATCAGTACCTGGCAGTAGGGCAAAGGTGAACCAAAATGGAGGCAAATGGTCTTTTTTCAGGGCGAGCTGTACCAGTGATCCTCCATACTCACAACAGCTAAATCATGGAAGTGATCTATATATCTAACAACAGATGAGCAGATGGAGGAGAATATGGTATATATACACAATAGAGTACTACTGAGCCATCAAGACAAATAAATTTGAGTCATATGTAGGAAAATGGATACCATAATGCTAAGTAAAATAAGTCAGTCACTAAAGGTTAAATGTCACATGACCACTAATATGAAAGACCTGGCAGTTCCATTTGAAATAACACAAAACCAAAACAACCTCAGTGTTCATTAACTGGTCAGTGGGAAAATACATTTAGGGCTTACACACATTAAAATACTACTTAGCAATAAAAAGGGAACTATTTACATACACAACATGAATAAATCTCAAAATAAATGCACAGAGTAAAAAAAGCCAGACAAAAACAGAATACATAATCATAGTTCATTTATAAAAATTTTTAGCAAACAAAAACAAATCTGACTAACAGATGGCAGATCGGTGGCTGCTAGGGAATAAGGAGCAGGGAGAGGCCAGAGGAAAGGCTTAGAAGGAGACTTGAGGAGATCTCTGCAGTGATGGAAATGTTCACTATTTTGATTACAGTGATGGTTTTGTATGTACATGCATAGGCCAAAGATTGTCAAATTTGACACCTTAAATAGTCTTTTGTATGTCAATTATATCTCAAAATTATTTAAAATAATACTTATGACATAAACAGATTAAAGAGGAGGAAATCAGAGGGTATAATGTACATGGTAAGTTTCCAAAAGTCAGGGAAGGGGCACCCAAAACATAGGTTGAGAAGAAATTCTGCCCAGGGATGAGATCATCTCTTCAGTAGCAGGTGTACAGGTTGGTGGTTTGATAACAGGGTGGTTCGGGAGTGCCTTAGTGTGGCCTCTTTTTTTAATGGGGAGTTGGAAGCAAAAGCATCTTCTGAGAGTGAAATAGTGGAAGTTTTTGAAACAGTTACTGCAGACGGAACATGGTGAGTCTAGAAAGAGAAAAATGGTTTCCAGCATGAAGTGAGAATGGCACTTCCGTGTGCTGTGGTGTGATTTCCTCCAGAGTCAGCAAATGCATTTTATACTAGAAATTGAATCAAGGATGCTCTCACTAAGATACAACCCAGCTCTTTTTGAATTTTTAATTTTGAGGCAGGGTCTTACTAAGTCTCTAGGTTGCCTAGGCTGGGCTCAAACTTGCAATCCTCCTGCCTCAGCCTCCCAGAGTGCTGGGGTTCAGGCATGCACCATCATGTCAGGCTAAGCAAGTGCCTTGTGCAGACACTGAGGAATAGAAAGTTCAGTCCACCCAAGATTAGAGATGTTGTTATACTGTGATGACAAAAAAGATTAAAATGAATTATTTCCAGCGTACTAATGGAGTGCAAAAGCTAAGGAGAAAAACTGAAATGAAGAAAAGGAGAAAACCATTATTTTGTGAGAAAATAAACTTCCAGGATGGAGGTCCTGGTGATGTTTGTAGGATAAATATATGAATTAAGAATGAGAAAGATTGAAAGTTGTGATAAAAGAGCATGTCTGAGACAGTAATTTTCAGGGTAGATAAGCTTTACATGTGGACAAGGTTCCCAGTGTGACTGTTGAAGCAGGAGCATAGCTATGGTCTTGTTATGGCATAAGCGTGTCCCTCAGGGATGTGTGTATTGGAGCTTTGTCCCCAGTTTTGTGGTATGGAGGTGGTAAGGAAACTTTAAGATGTATGGGCTCATAGAAGGTTCTTGGGTCAACTGGGGGCATTCCAGGAAATAGACTGTGGAAGCCTGGCTGCTCTCTGGTGATGTGAAACTCTTCCTTCTGCCACTGTAATCCTCCTTCAGGTGACCCAGTCAAGAGAGACCCTTTCAGTTTCCGGAACTGAATTGCATAAATCTCTTTTCTTCATAAAGAGTTAGGTGTTTTGTTATAGTAATAGAAAACAGACTGATATAGACATGAAAAATGACTTTCCCTGACAGAAGGAAGTTAAGATAGCCCATGGAGATGTGTTCCTGGCAGATTGTTTGGATATTGCAGATCGTGTCTGTGGGTATCCCTTAGCACGTTCTCTGTTCCTTTTTATCCTGTAAATTGATATTTTGACCTAGAGGTTTGACCAGTTTGGGGTTTTTTTCTTTTGCAATATCCTTTTTTTTCTTTTGCAATATAGTATTGTATACTTTGGGACAGGTATAATGTCTGGTTGTCTATCTATGATGCTAGTATATATTGCCAATCATCACCCAGATTCACTAATTCAGTGAGGTTCTCTATGGTGACATTCTAAATCAGTTAATCCTTTGCTTATCTTCTTTAATGAGAAACTTTCCACCATCAATTATTTAGTCATCTGGAGGCACAGTTCATGCAGGATAAATGTCTGATGCTTTCCTTTAATGACTAGTTCCCAAAATTATGAATTGGCTTGCTACAATCCTTTCAAAGGATTTAAAATTCTGAACACAGGAATTTATACATATTTGATGTGCTTCAACCCATTACAATTATCATCTTTACTGACAATGGAATTGTCTACTTTTAGCCAATGGAAGCTTATTCAAGCCAGCTCCTGGGTCCCCCACTCCCTTCTGATATGGCCTAGTAGTGTGTGACAGCATCATGTTTTGCAGTGTGATAAGACATCCTAAGCTAACCTTCTACAAGTCATGACTCAGACCTGAAATAAACCATTTCTGCAAGACTTCTGGTTCCTTTTAGTGGCAATTAGATTTCAGAGATCTTCACATAGATGCCAGATTTCAATGCCAATATATTAGCCATTTTTTCTTGGGTACTTTCAAAAGGCAAAGCCAGGAAACTTGTTTTTAATGTAAACTGTATCACAAGTTTTTACTGATACGTTCATAGGAAGAATGCATCCAATTTACAAATGAATTGCAAAGGGCGGGATGGGGGAGGAGCTGGAAGAGAAACTTACAGGTAAAAAGAGACTTGGGGAACATTGCAGTTCATAAGCCCAAGACAAGCCCTTGACCAAGGCCAAAAGTAGCTACACTCTCCTCACCCTTCTTCCAAGATTGAAGTGGCTGCTTATGAAAGCCCAAAATGCCCATGAAAGAAATAAAAAGAATCAAAATGTCTTTACCAGATCTACTAAATTTCCCTTGTTAATTTTGATGTAAATATAATTCAGAAAATATTGAAAACCCTAAGTATGACTAGCTTGGACAGCATCCAGAGACTTTTTTCACTATGTCTGTCAAATAAGCTTTTTCATACAAGACTGAGGAGATATGTAAATATGTCAAACATGGCCCCCAAAATACGGACACCTGAAAATTCTTAAAAGGAAATGGTTTCATCTTGGTCTAGAGTAAAAGAGTAGGATGTGGAATATTTAGTTTTCACTTTGGCTCATGAAATCTGTAAAAGTATAAAATTGTTACATAATGTGAGAAGCTTCCATATATCTATGTATCTGTACAGTAGAAGGAACCTTCACATTCGACTGGAAACCCACTGTATATTGTTTCAACAACTCTAATTTAGTGCTGATGGACTCTATAGTTTCAATTGCCTGGCACACACTGTCCTTTTAGGAACAAAATTATCTTCTCTTGCACTTAACTCGCTGTGTTAATTGACATGTGCCAAGGCAAAAATGAATTGGAAACTACCCCAAATTCAAGGAAAATCATTAAATCTTGTTCATATAGTAAACATTTTTAAAAATTGTGCATTTCCATTCATATGTTCCCATTACCAAAATGGGGTGAGATTCTTTTTGCTATGGAAATGTGACTCCCAAATCACTTTACTGCTTTTTATTTCAGCGTATGTAAAGTACATGTAAATTTGTAGAAGATACATTTTAAGCACATGTTCACAAGACTTGAAACAATTTAAAAAGTAAGATATATGGAACACTGAAAATTTACCTGCACTGCATGGAGAAAAAGTTATGCTATTTCTGTAATTTAGTCATCATTTTATATTTATTCACCATTTTTTATTAGTAGTACATGTTTGCGATACATGCAGTTTACAATTATCTTGGGGAGTGGGTACATATATATAATACAGTTTGATTCTTTTTTTAATCCCCTTCCCCTTTCCTCCTCCTTTAAATCCCATTTCCCTAGTTTTGTTCTTGTTGATATTATTAATCTTATGTTTATGTCATATGACGTTTATATTCATTGAGGTTATTAGGTTCCTGCATGTGGCATATCTTTAATCTACTTATTTCCCCTTTCCCTCTCTCTCCCCTTTTACCCTTGGTCTCCAGGATCCCTTCCCATTTGCCAGAGATCTATCCCCTTGTCTCTTTCTATTCATCTTTTTTATGCTTTTTGTTTGTGCTTTATCTTACTCAAATAAGAGATACTATACAGTGTTTAAACTTGTGTGTCTGGTTTATGTCACTCAACATTATATTTTTCAGGTACAACAAGTTTCCTCCAAACATCTCAAATTTGTCCTTCTTTGTAGCCAAATAGTATTCCATTATGTACAGATACCACATTTTCTTTACCCAGTCATCTGTTCATGGATACACAGGATGCTTCCAGGATTTAGCAATTATAGATTCCTTGAAGGAGGAGAGTTAGGTCATATGGAATTTCTAAATTTAATTTTCTGAGGAACTCCATACTTATTTCCATAATGGCTGTACTAGTTTACATTCCCATCAACAATATGGGAAGGCTGGGACTGGGAATTTAGCTCAGCGGCAAAAGCGCCTGCCTGGCAAGCGCAAGGTTGTGAGTTCGGTTCCCGGTACCGGAGGAAAAAAAAAAAAAAAAAACAATATGGGAAGGCTTCTTTTTCAGTGCAGCCATGACAGCGTTTGTTGTTGCTTAACTTCTTGGTGATGGCCTGTCTTTCTGTTGTAAGATGGACCCTTAGTGTTGTTTTAACTTGTGTTCAGCTAATGGCCAGAGATGTTGAACATTTTTTCATATATTTGTTGGCCATTTGTACTTCTTTCTTTGAGTATGTCTGTTCATTTCATTTCCCTATTTCTTGATTGGGTCTTTTATTTTAGGTACCCTAATTTTTTTGAGTTCTTTATACATTCTAGATATTAGTCCTCTGTCTGAGGAGTAATAGCTGACAAACTTCCCAATTCTGTATGTTGTCTCTTTACTAGTTGAATTATTTGCTATGTAGACGTTTTCTAACTTAATGTAATCCCATTTGTTGATTTTTTCTGTTATTTCTTGTGTCATTAGGGGTCTGTTTAGAAATCCTTTCCTATGCCTATAACTTCAGATATTTTCCTATTTTATCTTCCAGTAGGTTCAATGTTTCTGTTTTAATGTTTAGAACTTCAATCCATTTGACTTTACTCTAGCACATGGTGAGATACAGGGTCCAATTTTAATCTTTTGCAAGTAAATACCCAGTTTTCCTAGCATCATTTTAGAATAGGCTACATTTCCTCCAACCTATGCTTTTGAACACTTTGTCAAAGATCAAATACCTGAATGTGTCTGGATGTTTCTGTGTCCTCTATTCTGTTCCATTAATCTACATGTCTTCTGTATCTATCTGTTCCAGCACAATCTCTTTTTTATCACTGTTGCTTTGTATTATAGCTTGAAGTTAGGTATTGTGATCCTTCTACTTTCCTTTTATTGCCCAAGATTACTTTTGTTATTTTGGGTCTCTTATGCTTCCATATGAATTTTAGGGGTGTTTTCTCTAGATCTCTGAAATATGCTGTTGGTATTTTGATTGGGACTGTATTGACTCTGTGCAGCAGTTTGGGGAGGATAGCCATTTTGACAATACTGGCTCTGCCTATCCAAGAACATGAGACATCTTTCCATTTTATGATGTCCTCTTCAATCTCCAGTACTGTAGTTTTCCTTGTAAAGGTCTTTCACCTCCTTGGTTACTTTAATTCCTAGATATTTAATTTTTCTTGATGCTAAATCAAGAAAATCAATACCTGTGAAAGGTATTGGTCTCATAATTTCCTTCCAACTGAGTTCATCATTGGTGTACACAGATTTTTGTGTGTGTTGATTTTGTATACTACTACATTGCTGAAGTTGGCTATTCTTAGAGTTTCTTGTGGAATTATTTGCATCTTCTATGTAGAATGTCATGTCATCTGCAAATAATAATAATTTGGGTTCTTCCTTTCCTATATGTATCCCTTTTATTTCTTTCTCATGCCTGATTCCTCTGGTTAATGTTTTAAGTACTATGTGGAATAAAACTGGTATTAGTGGGCATCCCTATCTTGTTCTTGATTTTAAAGAGAATGCTTTTAGTTTTTCTTCATTTAATATGATGTTGGTCTTTTGTTTGTCATAAATAGATTTTATCAAATTCAGGTACTTCTATCCCTATTTTCTTCAGCATTCTTATCATGAAGCAGTGTTGGATTTTGTCAAAAGCCTTTTCTCTGGTCATGTGCCTTTTGACCTTGTTTCTGTTTATGTGATGTATTACATTTGTTGATTTGCATAAGTTGATCCTTGTATCTCTGTGATGAAACTTGATTGTGATGTATGATCTTTTTGATGATGTGTTGCATTCTATTTGCTAATATCCTGTTGAGGATTTTTGCATCTATGTTCATTAAGGAAATTGGCCTGCAGTTTTTTTTTTAGTTGGGTATTTATCTCATTTTGGAAACATAGTGGTGCTGGCTTTCATAAATGAATTTGGGAGCACTCTGGTCCATCCAATTTCTTTAAAGAGATTGAAAAGTATAGGTGATACAGTATCCTGAAAGGTTTTATATAATTCAGCAGTGAATCCATTAGTTCCTGGACTTTTTCTCAGTTGGCAGATTCTTTTTGCATTGTTTGTCACTGGGATGTTCAACATGTTTATGTCTTCTTGGGTTAGTACTGGAAATTTGTATAAGTCTAGAATTTGTTCACTTCTGAAGAATTTCCCAATTGTTAGGCTATAACTTTTCATAGTAGTTACTCTCTTATGGACTTCATTGATGCCTTTGTGATTTTACCTTTTTCACTTCTAATTGCATTGATATGAGTTTTCTTCCTTTTCTTGGTAACTTTGGCTAAAGGTTTATCTATTTTGTTTATTCTTTCCAAGAACCAGCTCTTAAATTCTTTGACTCTTTGGGGTATTTTTTTAGTCTGAATTTAATTGATTTCTGCTCTACTCTTTATGATTTCCCTCCTTAATTTTGGTTTGGGCCTGGATTGTAGTTGTTTCTGAAGTATCTTTAGGTTGTTTATTTGAGCTCACTGTATTTTCCTACTGTTAGCACTGACTGCAGTGAACTTCCTTCTTAGGACTACTTTCACACTGCCTCAGTGGGTCTAGTGAGTTATATGAGCATTATTGTTAAATTCCAGAAATTTATAATTTCCTCCTTGATTTCTTCTGTTACCCGTTGGTTGTTTAGGACTGTGTTAGTAATTTTCCAGGTGCTTCTACATTTCTCATGATTTTTTCTGTTGTTGATTTCCATTTCATTGCACAGTGATCTGATAGTACACATTGGGTGACTTCTGTTCTTTTACATTTATTTAAGTGTGCTTTATGGACTAATATGTGATCTATTTTAGAGAAAGTAGTGCATGCTGCAGAAAAGTATATATACTCTGTTGCAGTGAGGTGGAATACTCTGTAGATATCTATTAAATCATTTGTCTAAATGATATAGTTCAACTCTGATATTTTTTAGTGATTTTTTTGTTTACTTGATCTATCTTCTTGTGAAAGTGGGGTGTTAAGATTCCCCACTATGATTATGTTAGTATTATTTGATCTTTTATGTAGCAGTATTTGTTTTATGAAGATAGATGCTGTGATACCCAGTGCACAAATATGTATAAGTTTTATCGCTTCTGTTGAACTCTTTCCTGGACTAATATGTAGTGACTTTCTTTGTCTCTTCTAATCAGTTTTAGTTTGAAGTTTACCATATCTGAGATGCAGATTATTATCCCTGTTTGGTTTGGGGGCCCCAGTATATGAATTATTATTTTCTATCCTTTGATTTTTAGACTATGAATATGTTTTGGGATTATATGAGTTTCTTGAATGGAACAGGCTGTTGGATTCTGTTTTTTGATCCATTCTGCAAGTCTGTATCTTTCAGTTGGAGAGTTGAGGCCATTAATATTGAGAAATACTACTGAGATGTGTTATTTACTATCACTGAAACACTTCAGGCTCTTCTGGACTATAAAGTTTGTGTTGAGAAGTCTACTATAATTCTAATAGGTTTACCTAAATAAAACTCTGTATTATCTCTAAGGTTTTATTGAAGAATTATTTTCTTATTCTCTTTAATGGTTTGAGCAATCTTTCATTCTTACATCTGATAATCTGAGCAATGTAGTTGAGGATAGTGATATGCAATGTAACAACCACTGTTGATTTGTATTAATTTGTATTGATTTTTTGTTTTTCTCTGGGTGCTTTTAAAATTCTCCTGTCGTTGCTGTCATTGAATATCTGGCAATTTAATACAGATATGTCTTGATGAACTTCTTTATTTCATCATAATCATTTGGTGTTCTGGAAGCCTTGCTTCTTTGTGGGTTTTTTTTTCTCATATTTGGGAGATTTTTTTGCTGTGATTTCTATAAGCATATTAATAATTCCATCTGGGCTATCTTCTAGCTTCTCTCCAACTCCACCTAGGCTTAGGTTGGCCTTCTTAGTGTTGTCTAGTAGATATTGGATGGTCTTTGTTTTTCTTTTTATGGCTTCTTTGAGCACTTCTTCATAATTTACTATTTTGTCCTCAACTTCAGGAACTCTGTCTCCACAATGGTCATTTATGCAATTTATGAATTCTATACATTTTTTTATTTCTGTCTGATATCTTCTCAAGGATTCTATACCTTTGGTAAATTTCTCATTCATGTTTTGAACTATTTTGGTTATTTAAATTCTTCCAATTTTTTACTAATATAATTCTGTACAATTTTGGTTCATTTTCTCTTTGAACTCATCTAATTTCATCTCTTTTGTAGACTTTTCGTAGTTCTGGCACCTGGTACATGCTTTCTTCTCCATTTTTACCCCTTGATCTGCTTAGGAGAGCTGGGAGACCTTGGGGGTCTTCTCTTTCCTTGCCTGCCCATGATGCTATGTATA
Organism: Chinchilla lanigera; assembly: GCF_000276665.1. Taxonomy (NCBI): domain Eukaryota; kingdom Metazoa; phylum Chordata; class Mammalia; order Rodentia; family Chinchillidae; genus Chinchilla; species Chinchilla lanigera. The sequence goes on along the minus strand of NW_004955412.1, from coordinate 30,427,554 downwards.
TGTATACCTATTGTTTATTGCTTATGACCCCCAGGTAATCCAGACATTGGCAGAGAGAAAACCAATTGTCAGCCACTACTATATTACCTGGGCGATAGCAGTAAATGCAGTGACAACAATGATATCAATTGTTAACAGGATATTGACAGACCTTGGGAACCCCTAATCAGAACAAACAGGATAGGGGCTGGGTATTTAGCTCAGCGTCGCAGTGCCTGCCTGTCAAGTGCAAGGTTGTGAGTTCGATTCCCAGTACCAGAAAAAAAACAAAACAAAACAAAGAACAAACAGGATGGTTTTAGAGAAGACAATTAGGCCACCCATATATTGACCTATAGTACTTCAGACTGTTTAATTTCTGCTGGGTGTAGACAGCAGTGCCAGAGCTCTAGACATAAACATACCACTAGACTAAATGTCTTCTTCATTGACAGTTACACTCTCTAAACCTGGCCTCCCATGACAGAATACAGGCCTTGTGTCATCTTGGTGCTTTGCAGGGGCCCCCAGGAGATCTCTGTTTACTTCTAACCCTCTCTGAGCCTGTTTCCTAAGGCTGTCTCTCACCTGGTCCTGTGAGAGGGCAATGCTTCAGTCCTGAAGGAAAACTGTCCTCCTGGGTGGTGGACTCCCTTCCATCAGGTCAGTCTATTGGCTGTCATTCCTGTTTCCTGTGCTGTGGAGACCCCAGGAGTGTGTGTGGCATCAGTTGGTGTATGGATATATGGTTCTAGGGTCCACTTGGCTCACCACAGGTGTTGGCCCCAGTGGGTGACAGCACTGGTGGGGAAGGGCACCTTATTATTTTGACTCACCATTGTGAACACAGCTAGCTACCTTTGAGTAATCTGTAACTGGTGTTTTAAATAATTAGAACCTGACACTAATCTACAGCTGGCTGTGCTCTGGAAAATAAGTTTTTCACTGCTAACTTTGTGTCCAGAAGCTTTTTTCTTAGAAATATGAATTCACTGAAGTCTCTGATTCCTGTGTCCACACACTGGTATGCCAGGGTCCAGAAAGGCACAATAGCCTTGGTAGTAAAAGCCAGGGTTTGCCATCCTTAGAAAGCAACACAGAAGACCAGTCCCAACATATCCCAAGCTTTTGTATGTCACTGAACTCTCCTTCTCTCTTTATAGTTGCATGTGGAATATCTGTTTTGATTGGACATTGTGTGAGTAATTGTGCTTTATTCATAGTAACTTTTTCATATTACAGACTTCATTTGCATTGAACACAAAATAAAATAAAGTGCAGATGAAGTGAAATAAATGTTTGAAAGAAAAAACAAAAACAGGAGCAGGTGGAGGAGGAGGAGGAGCTAAGAAAGGAGGACCAGGTCCCCTGAGGGGCAGAAGCAAAGTGATGGGCCAGCGTCAGGGCACTAAGGCTGTTTAGACCCCAGAACTGACCCCCAAAAGTGCTGAGAAACAGCATCATCTGTGTCTGCAGCTAGAATGCAGCATTCCAGCAGTCTTCAGGGCAACATGTGCCAAGTTTCACAGCTTCCCCTCATGTCCCTCCCAGCTTGATATGGATAATCATGTCCCCGATGCAGGGAGGACACAGTCCTACTACTGCGCTTCTGCATGAACCCCGCTGTCCATATATCTCCAGATGCTAACCTCAACTTCTAAGGTCCCACTTCACTCCAACACCCTAAATATCCTAGAGCTTCTAGAAACCTAACAGAAGAGGTACGAGGGGACCTGGACTTGTTGATAGTGCTGCTGGGTGGATGGAGGTTTCCATCATTTGCACTAAAGGAGCAGACTGCATCCCAAGCATAAGGGTATCCTGAGAAGGATGCCTCAGCTGTGTGGAGGCAGAGGCAAAGGACCCTTGACAGGGAGGATGGGGACATGGTATCTGTCTGCACTTATGCTTTGCTGTGAGGTCAGGGTCAGCCAGCTCAGGCTCTGTGTAAGTAAGTACAGGCTAAGTGAGGGGATGAGATAGTAAATAGTGGTGGAAGCTACCTAACCACATTAGGTCTCAGTTTCCCCATGTGTGGAATGGAGGTGGTACTAACATCAGTTTCATCACTCTGCTGGTGAATTAATGTGATGATTGAAAGAGGTGCCCGGTGTATTGTCAGGATGCATTAAAAAGACACTGAACCTGTAAATTGCTACTTTAGGCTGAGCAATTTGCATGCTTAAGCAACCAGGTGCTGGAGAGAAAAGGCCACACGAAGAAGCAAAGCTCTGAAGAACTAGGATGGTTTGGATTTGAATCAAGGAAGTTCATTTTGAATCCCAAGGGGGCAAAGACTCGGCCTGACATGCCCTGAGGTTCTTGGCAACCGTTTTAAACAGGTGTGTGGCAGCCACTCAGCCTGCCCCAAACTGTGTGCTCCCCAGCAGCCGAGACAAAGGAATGAACTCTAGACCCCAGATCCTGCAGGAGAGATGACACATGTCTTGACGAACAGGGTAAATTCAAGGCAACTCTGAAGGCCCTTGTTACATTCTTGAGCTGCAGGAGCGGCTGCTGCTTGGGTTTCAGTTATTCTTGGCCTCCTCACTGACCTGGGGCACTGTTTCCTCCTCTTTGCCTCTCCTCTCCCCCACCTTCTCTTTAAAAAATGTTTAAAGGGTTTTGTCAGTGAATGATCTTATTCATGGAGCAGGCATGATGACAGTTCACAGAAATAAATGGGCACTTAACTGTGTGTCTAATAAATCCACAACAAAAATAAACAGAAGGGAAGAAGGCTTGGGAAAGAAAGGAGGCAGGCTGGAGGGCATGAAAGGAGCCTGTCATGGTGATTTACACAGCCCCTCAGCAGGCAGTGTCCGTCCGGCCCCTCCTGGTCATGGCCGACCTGTAGATGCAAGAGGAGGACATGGCCACACAGAGCAGCCAGGTAGAGGTCAGCTCCAAGATGGGGCACACCTGGGGGGTAGAAAAGGAATCAGGAAGGCCATTGGGTCCACTGCCCATTGGTGAGGCAAGGGCAAAATGCAAGGAAGCAAAACCAGCCTGATGCTGATCTACCTTTCCCTTCAGGATCCACACCCAGATTATAAATGGCATTACTAGGATCTTTCTGCCCACCCCAAACCACACTCTACCCAGGGTTTGGGAGACAATCTGGGATTAGAGGCATATTTAGTTGATTTTTTAACAAACACCTGTTGTTCCAGTGTTAATCACCTTTCCAGGTGCACAAGGGGCCTACCTAAGACATTAACCCTCTCTTAGTGGGCCTGGCCTGGTGAAGACATGCTTAGGGATGTATCTTCCATGAATCACCTTCCATGCCCAGAAATAATGCCATCTCACAGAGTCAGGGAAGATGTAAATTCATAAAAACTTGGTTGAGCTCCCTGACCCCACTGCCACATTCACTAAATTATTCATTTCCCCAAAGATATTTTAGCTTATTTGAGGGTCAAGAGGTGTTGCTTTGCCCCCTTCTTTCCCTTTCCTTTATACCCCCTCATCCCAGTATCCGCACAGGACCAGATACAAAATAGATATTGAGGAAATACTTGCTGAGTTCACTGTGTGAGGCTGCTCATGGAAATCCCATGCACTCTGGCTTCTGACCCTGACAGGCCTTGAGGACCTGGAAGTCTCAAGTCACTAATGTCTCCTCCAGTTTTCCCTTCTGCACAATAGAAGAGATGGCTCTGGCTACTGTCTACCCCAATTTGTAGATCTGGTTCCAATCCTCAACACTGAGCCTTGGGCACGTCTCGAACCTCCTGCCCTGGCCCTTCTGGCCACTTCAGGATGAACTCACCTCCCCTCAACCACTTCCTAATATCACAGGCCAAACGAGCCTCACCATCCATCACCAGACGCTTTGGTCTAGACAGACAAGATTTTAATTTTTGCTTTCGACAAAGACCTCGGTAGAGATTACCTTCTCCCTGGGCTGTCCACTGAAACATTGCCAAAACCTCTTTCAGGGAAAATCTTATGAGGGCTTTTCTTCAGAGCCCTGTGCATGCTTTTCCCAAAGGAATTAGCATAATTGGTAGGAAACTGCCTCTAGCTCATAAGGGCTTTCCAGTGTGGACTCTCTAGTCACAAGGCTTCCCTTGGGCAGAATGGCCCAGAATTATTCATCCTGGGGACTGAGAGACTTAAGCAAACAGCAAAGCTTCTTTTGTCTGCCCTCTTGTCTCTGCTTAGAAGTTATGGCCACTCCATGCCCCAAAGACAATGAATGCTGCTCTGGTGGTGACCCAGGATCAGAAGAGGTGCTTTATGACTAAGGGCCTCAAGGCTCATGACAGTGGGTTGTACCCCCTACACCACAAAAAGCACAAAACCTCTGGCCCTCCAAGACATAAGTCAGCAGGAAACCTGGAGAATCTATAGGCCTTTGGAGACCTCAGCTGAGAAAGAAGAACTGAGAACACATGAACTGAAAAACAGCCTCAAGGAATTCATACTCTAATAGGGAAACAAAAGGAATCTGTGTCCTCTTTGGAAAAATGGCAGAACCACAGTGATAGTTACAAAAGGTGCATTAAGAGGAAAGGTGAGAGAGGACTGAACAGGTTGGACTGGAGAAGAGATGAAGTCAATTAAGGAAGAGGTGACTTCAGCCTATAACGTGGAGAGGTGTGAAGAACAGGAGAGGCAAGGGAAAGGGAAGGGATTTTGTCTCTTGGGCACAGAGCACACCAGATTCAAAGGGTTCAAAGAGCAGGAAGAGATACTTCTGTGCATTTGAGGAGGAGGCAGTGCGCACCCAGAAGGGAGATGCTCACATACAGAGAGCACTCAGAGCTTTAGGCAGCACAGGCACAAACAACCGGAGATCCTAAAAGGGGAGTTTTCTTGCAAAGCACATTTCAGTTACCCCAATACTTCCTGCCCCTCCACAATTCCTTTCACATGGAATCGGAGATAAGATTGAAGGAGCAGCCACAGAAAATTTCTGGAGAACCAGAAAATGACCTGGTCGTTGACATGGGCAGGAGAGGGAGTCGGGGGAAGCCCACGATGGTGTTTAAGGCAGATGCAAGGAATGCGGTGACTGCTCTGTCTGTGCTGAGTGGACACTCAGGCCAGCTGACAAAGCACTATTTCTGTAAGGGTGGAGCCCATAGCCTCTAGTTCAGTTCTAGCCCAGGCCCAGCACAGGGGCATGGGACAAGGCTGGGTGGAAGGAAGTTGAAAGGTCCTGAAATGACAGTCAACTCTTAAGTACTCTGTGGAGGGGAGGAAAGGTTCACGGTGAGCTCAGACCTCCACTTGAAGGCAGTTCTAGAAAAACTCAAAGCTGGACTATATAAGACTGGTTTCTCATCTATTCAGACTAGTTTGAAGGCTCATGGCTCCTACCATGACACTTATTTGTTACTGAGGGCTGAGTGTTGTGTCCTAGCAAATGCTTGCAGATGACCTGTAAGCAATCTGGAGTGCACAGTGGCCCAGAACACAAACTTGTGATTAAATGGATGACCTAGGATACACATTGACAGTCTGGGATCTACACCAGGTTTCCTTTTCCCTTTAATAGAAAAGATTTCTCATGTGGGAGCTGAGCCAGGGAACCCCGGCCGAATTCCCATAGTAAGACCAACTGTGGACCCATCATAAAGTGTGAGGACATCCTAATGTTGAGGACTGCAGGGAACAGCGAATCAGCCCCTGGACTTGGTTCTCAGCAGGGCTCCAGAGCAATTGCGGGGATCCAGGAAAACCATTAACCTCCCTTTGTTACTGAATTTGCAAAGTTTCCTGCTCAATTTCATTTACCAAATTTGCCGGCCTTTGCATATTCAGTACAACATGCACATGATGAAACAGTTCTGGGAATGGAGAGGACATTTTATTCAAAGACCCATGAATGGAGAAAAGGCGCTCATGTTCTACAGACACCTGCTCCTCAAATAAGTATGGTGCCTGGGTTTTTACTAGGAGTGGGCTATATAGGGTGTTGTGTGCATGGGAAGGGGAGACTTCAAGGGATCAGAATATCACTTTTTTCTTCCCTAATTTGGGCACAGTCAGATGCGTCATGGCACCTGTGGTTGTGATTTTAATCACTGTGAGCATATCGGGAGCTCAAGGTCTTCACATATCATTATAGCATCAGGACCACCTTGAGCTGGTCTGGACACCCCTCAGAGACAGGGAATATGCAAGGTTGCCATGATAGGCAACTGGGAAAAGCAGTTAGCAGCATCTGGTCTTTAACCTGTGCAAGCAAGCAGCATTTGCATGACAGAACAACAGGCTATTGGTAATTTCAGGTTACAGGCTGATGGCATGACTGATGAACTCATTTAAAAATGGAAGAAACCACCCACTTCACAGCCTGAGGGCAAAGTATGTATACAGTGTTTTCCTCCAAGTCTGCTAAAGCAGAGACCTTCTTAAAGAGAAGAGGCCAAGGTGTCTATGTATCAGCTTCTTGAAGTATAGATTCTGGAGGAATTACCTGTTTTTTTCCTTTTTGTAGAAAACTTCAAGAATCAGCCAGTGACCAGACCCTCAAAGTAAAGCCCCAGCCTGGTAAAGCTCTCAGGAGCCCCCATCCGGCAAGCCAGAGAAGGGACATAAAGCCTACAAAGGTAGGTGACCATGGGAGGATGAAAGTCAAGCAAACCCAAGAAAGATGGTGAGGGAGAAGGGAGCACTGTGTATGCTGGAGGGCCCTAGACAACCTGTCGTCAACGCCACAGAGAGCAACTTGCCAAGCACATGTCAGAACAGCTTGTGAAGCTGGCTTCTACATGCAGGTCACAAGTCTTGGGAATCAGAGACAAAAGGGAAAGAGGAAGCTCGAGGAAAAGCCCAGTTTGGTTTCCAGCAAGACACTGACAGCAATGATCCTGTTTGCAGAAGATCCAGCCCTTTCTTTTAAAAATTGAAAGCAGAACTGCCATATAATCCATCAATCCCACTACCAGGGTACGTTCAGAGGAAACACAAGCAGTCTGTCAAACACCATCAGCATCCCTGTTCACTGCAACATTATCCACAATGGCCAAGATGTGGCACCAGCCTAACTGTCCACCAAAGGGTAAATGAGGAAAATGTGCTGCATAGACTCAATGGAATAGTGCCTGGCCATAAAAAAGAACAAAATCCTGTCATTTTTTTTTAACATCAGGGGTGAATCTGAGGACATTAAAGTGAAATAAGATAGTCGCAGAAAGAGAAATAACACAAGTTCTGACTCTCAAAGACTTGACCACCCAGAAGTAGAGGTAGAATCGTGTCACCAGAGATTGTGGTGAGGCCTGAGGGAGGCAGTGCACAGAGTGCCTGACAAGGATTGAGATGTTGGTTGAAGGATACAAAATTCAGGTTAGAGAAGAGGAATTTACTCAAGAGATCTGTTGCACAACAAGATAACTACAGTTAAAAATATACTATACACTTAGACATTCCTAAGAGAGTAGATTTCAAGTGTTCCCACCACACAAAAAAAATGATTAAGTATATGATGCACACGTTAATTTGCCGATAAAGCCATTCCATAATGTGTATGAATGTCAAGACATGTTAAGACATTTCAAGACACATAAATATGTAAAATTTTTACTTGTCAATTTAAAATATTTATGGCTGAGGATGCAGCTCAGTGATCCAGCACTTAGCTAGCATATGCAAGGTTCTGGGTTCAATCCAACCACTGCCCCCCACAAAAATGTTTTTAAAGCCCCAGCCTGGTCCCTCTTTGAGTCACAGGGCAAATCCATGCAGCCTAGGGCTGAAGGCTGAGGGCTTGTAAATAGAGGTAACCTTAGGCTGGGCCTTCCAAAACACAAGGAAAGATAATCCCAGGTCTTAACCTCACCAGTAAAGTACCTTCAACCCCTAGGGGCAAGAAACAAACCCAAAAGGAGTGGCCATGGAATAAGAGCTGGAAGTCAAAAACCTAGAGCCCAGCACTCAGCTATACTAGCAAGCGTGCACGGATACACGGTTCTGTTTGGTGAGAGTCACTCTCAGACACCACAGAAAAGGACAATGTGAGAGCCCCGGGAAAGAGACCAAAACCCATCACAGGAAGACAGATCCAAAGAGAAGGTCTCTCTGGGTGGGATGAACAGGACAGAACAGTTCTTGCAGCATGAGACTAACCTGGCACAGAGCCACCTGCTTACTCTGGCCATTGTGTATACTCTGCTTCGCTGTGACACCACATGGGAGGCTGGTCATGAAATCGTACTGCAGGGTAGGCTAGAGGTGAGGGAGAGAGCTTTCTGCACGCTCAGCACAAACAACCTTGCACAGGCAGCTAGGTGTGGTCTGTGCAAACTGGTTCTCAGAGGCCAAGTCCTTAACTCCTTTGTCTATTCATGAGAGTTAAGAGAAAGGTTGCTTTCTCTTTGTTGGTCTCAGTAGTAAAGGGGACGGAGACACTGTCTTGGCAATGTCAAAACTCCAGGCCCTTTCTGATTGTCCACATTAATGAGGAGAAGCAGGCAGGCAGATGATTGAAAGCATGCAGATATTTCCTGTTTAACTCTGAAATGAATTGTATGATTGTTTCACAGAACTAGTAACAGGTTTTGCTTCTTAGTTGAGGCCCCTGTTAAAACTGGTTGGTATTCTCCATGCCTGTAACTTGGCAGAATGACTGTGTAGTGAGTGACTGACCATCCACTAATTAGGCGCTCTATCCTTCATGGCATCATGGAAACAACCCTAAGGTGACCCCTGGGAAATCAGGCATCAGAGCTAGAATGCATGAAAGTCAGACAAGGAGGGAGGTTGGAGGGAGCCAGAGTCCTCCCTTTGGAAATTCTGGTGCCCATCTCTTTCCTGCTGTTATTAAAAGTAGAATATTGTTTTTATTTTTTTCTTTCCCTTTCCTTGTTCTTTTTTTCAGAGCTCAAAGTGAAACCCAGGGCCTCACACAGGCTAAGCACACAGTCTAGCCCTGAGCTGCATTCCCAGCTGGAACATCATTTTTAAAGTTAAAATTACTGGGTAGATCTAGATAAGTTGTTCTCAAACGTTCTTTTCTGAGAGCTCCAGAACCTATCATGCATCTAAATGGATATTTCATAAGAGGAGCTGGGAGAATAAACAAGGAACCAACAAAAATGATTACCTGGAAGATATGGGGTAAGAAGGGAGGACAGAAGCATGACTTCTTTATGCAGTTTTGCCCTTGGGAGCATATACACACATAGCCTCCTTGAAAAAGTATTGTCAGAGTTGGAAGCCCAAAATGTAGAGCAGCTGTCATGGTGAGTAGAGACCAGATGTACTACTCCTTCCTCACTCCGGTCTCAACACTGAGTGCCATGGCCTGCCCCAGTCTTTTGTTTTGTTGCTGAGGAAAGGAGGACTAGGGAGCCTAGCTGTCTTTCTAGTTTCTCCCCGTAGGACAGAGTCAGGAGGGTTAGATCCGCCCCCAGAAGAAACGACACACTCAGCCGTTTTGAAAGATTTATTTTTAATTAAAAAATAAAAGTTATCTTAACATATCTGCATTGGCAGCTTCAGGGAGGGTAACTAAAAGAAGCAAGAAAAACAAGGCTTACCAGTTCTTGGTCACTTGACCATCTTATCATAATGGGTACAAAGGCACACATTATCTCCAAACAAACAAACAAACAAATGTGATCCAGAAACATTTCTAAGAACTTACCACTCCCTTCCTCCAACTCTTTTGTTTGCCCACCCCACGCCCCCCAAAACCCAAAACATTAAATTCTTTTAAAACTACCGAAATAAGTGCTGAGTCAGCAAGGAGCCTGGGCAGGCTGTCAAAGCGCCGCCATCTCTCCCTGCTTTGACGACTGGCTGCCCAGGGACAGGGAGCTGGTGGGCGAGACCTTCTGCTGCAGGCTGGCATGGAGTGTCTATCCAGCCCAACAGCTGTCACCCCCGCCAGGACAGGAGCTCGAAGGCACTGTCTCTCTCAATCAAGGGCATCTATGGCTTACGCGGCCTTCAAGGAAGAGGATGGCCTAAGATAAGCAAGTCTTCCTCAGATGCTTGCGATGAAGGCGCCACTGAGAACTGTGGGCGGGAAGGAGGCAAGCTGGCCGGGATGTTAGAAGTGTTTCTCTCCCTGGACTCCCTGCCTTCACTTTTCCCTTCTTCCCAGTCTCCCCTTCCCCTCAAGAGTTTTATTTTAGCTTAATGGCGGGGGTTTGGAAGAGGCTCCTGGCAGCTCCTGGGGCTGGCCTGGCGGCTCTGCCACCTCCAAAGGGACATCACATGCTTTTAGTTCCTGCACGTCACAGGGCTCTTCCTGTCCCTGCAAGGGCTCTGAGCGTTCCTGGCTCTGGGCCTGGCTGTGCATCTTCTCTTCAGCTTCGATCTCTTCTGACGTAGGGATGGAGTTCTTCTTGGGACGACCTTTAGGTTTTGTGGGTGCTTCCTGTCCACCTTTAAGAACCTATGTGAGAAAAAAAGTGTTACAGAATCTCAGAAATAACTCCTTTCCACCATTTTTCCACTCCCCAGTACAACCTCATGCAGCATCTAAACCTTCCTTCCCAGCAGCAATGATACAGGGTTTGGCAAAACGTGTATATTAAAGTCACCCACTTCTGTGGTCTATAAAGATGACTCCATTGAGGCTTCATGCGCTTTAGGCAATATCCTAATCTGGGCATTTATTAACATCATCACAAACACAGGAAAATCAACTTCAGCCAGCTGGGGATGTAGCTCATTGGTGGGTTCCAAGCACTTCCCCCCAAATACGGAATTCAGTAAGGAAAGAAATGAAAATTAAAGCATTAATGAAAAACTATCATGTTGGCAGATTAAAAGGACAGTGTTTATGGCAATCAGGAAAACAATTACACTCTAATGTGAAAGTATTATTAATACAACCTTTCGAAGACTGAGAATTCAAATCAAAAGTCTCAAAATACGCAACCCTTTTCTGACATGGAAATTCCTAAGCATAAATTCTAAAATGTCATCTAAGACTGAGACAAAGGTTGATTTGTAAAATATTATCATGATATCGGTTATAACAGGAAAAGTTGGGGTGGTATCCTAAAGGTTTAGTCATGTAATCAGGTAGGTAATTATAATATATCCCACAGAGAAAATATTTGATAATCATTACAATATTATACAGGAGAGTGTCTAAAGACATGGGAAATCTTACAAATCAGTGGTACTTCAGTTCACGAACTTAATTCTTTCCATGATCCTGGTCGAAAACTAAATTGGACGAGTTCCAAATCACAATCCCCTATAACATCATCATTGAGCCTAACCACTGAATTTGATTTGGTTTGATTGTATATTTTTGTAAAAAGTGGGCTATTAGCAGAGTCCAGTTTATACACTAGAAAGCTATACATCATGTAGTTTACAGTGTTTGGATTCTGGAAAATTTTTCATCTGTTTGTGTTCTTTATGTATTTTGTAAAGTTTCAACAAGAATTATGCATAAGTATTTCTATTAGAAAAAGCTGCTATAAAAATATAGTATTGTGTTGTTCAAAGTAGTAATAGAATATAGTAAAAGCATCGTAACTTTGAAAGTCAGAAAAGTAAGTTAAATTTCTGACACTTCTCAGCTTTGTCTGTGGGAAAGTTCTTTAAAGAGGCTGAGCCTCAGTTTTCTGATCTGCAAAATGGGGATAATAATTTCACAGGGTGAGTTGAGGGTAGCCAGCAGATAATATATATGAGAGAGCTAGACATGTTCCTGAATGGCAGATTTCCTCAACTCAGAGAAGGCCCGGCTTCTCCTGGAAGCCTGGCTTGCTTCCCTAAGTCAGTGAAATTCTATTTGCCATGTGCCCTAGGAGTTTTTTATAAAATGCTATCCCTGTATATTTACTTGCCTGACTCTCCCTCTATGTCCCTGCACACAGCAGGTATTTGACAGCTGTGATGAAATGAACTAAACTTTCTCAATAAACATTCCCAAAAAGTTGAAGGAACACATAAAGAAAGCAGAAGAATTGCACCCCAAGTGGTCTTTGCTGATGTCAAAGCACTTACACATTTATTAACCCAATTCGTGTTCTAAACCCCATGTGTAAAAAGGGGTAATTTTTTCCTATTATATTTTACTTGGAATGTAACAGACAGTACTTTTTCCATTGGCTCCAAAACCTGGCTTGGTGTGATTAATTTTCTAGGCAGGTATGAGAAGGGCTTTGAAAGGATTTGGATTAAACAGAGATTGAGGGGTGAGAGAGATCTCCATTCCTTTTACACTATTGGTCAGCTTTACATCTCTGTGAAAAAAATACCTGAGATAAATCAATTTAGAAGGAGGAAATCTTTATTCTGGATCATAGTTATTGAGGTTTTAGTCTGTGGACACATGGTCTATTGCTTTTGGGCCTGTGGTGAGTCAGCACATCATAGTAGCAAGAGCATGAGGTAGAGAAAGCTGCTCACCTCATGGTGACCAGGAAGCAAAAGAGAGAGGTAGTGAAGGGAGACAAAAAGAGGGCATATGCTCTTCAAGGACACATGCCCAGTGACCTAACTCCCTCTTACTTGGTTCTACCTCTTAAAGTCCCATCACCTTCCAACAGCATCAAGTTGAGGCCCCAGCCTTTAAACATGCATCTCTGAGGAATGTTCCAGATTCAAACTATAGCACATACTAACTTAATGTTATTTTCCCCTGTTGCACAGGAGTTCCTTGAAGACAAATTCTGTATTTCTCCTAGGAAAATCTAATTTCCAATAAGCTTTCTCTATAGTCAGTAATATTTACTGATAATGTCTCTTTTCTTCAAGAACAGCATGGGCCCTCCAGGTGCTGAACTTTAAGAATGAGTGTAGCAACTCATCAAATCACAAGTTCTTTTACAGAACAGCTTTGGGGTATAAATCACTTCTCACACAGTTCATCTGCCTCAAGTGCACAAGGCAGTCACTTTCAGTACAGTCACATAGTCGGGCATCTCTTGTGACAATACAGTTTTAGAATGTTTGCTTCATTCCTAATAGGAACTTCATACTCATCAGTGCACTCTGCATTTCCCCCCAACTCCTTGAACTCAGCTCTAGGCAACCACCAACTCTGTCTTTTCTCTTTATAGATGTGCCTATCCTGGACATTTCATATTAATGGAATCATTTGATATGTGGGCTTTTGTAACTGGCTTCTTTCACTTGGTATAGTGTTCTCAAGTTTATCCATGTTGCACTCTGTATGAGAAAATAACTTTCTGTTTTTTGCATATACTATGTTTTGTTTATTCATTCTTCTGTTGATGGACACTTGGGCTACTTCCATCTTTTCCTATTGTCAATAATGCTAGAATGAACATGGATATGTAAATATCTGTTCCAGTTCCTGCTTTCACTTCTTCTGGGTACACACCCAAAAATGGAATTGCTGAATCATGTGGCAACCCTATGATTAACATTATTAACATTTTTAGGACTTGTTTATTTTAAAGAGAGTAAAAAATAATTTAAAAAATTAGAAATGATACAGACTTTCACAAAACAAAGATGATATGAATTCAACAATGGTTGTTATATTGCATATTGTTGTCATCAAAGTAGTTGTTCAGGTTACCAGATATAAGCTTGCAAAATTGGTAAAAAAAAAAAAAATTAAACATTAACTGTTCCTTTTAATAAACCAATAGAAACTAGTAGAACAATTATATTAGCTATCTTATATATATATATTTTACCTTCCTTCTTTCTTTCTTTTTTCCTTTCCTTCATCCCAGTTGTTCTTTCCAGAGCAGCTACACCATTTTTCATTCCAAACAACGGTATGTATGGATTCCCATTTTCCACATCCTTACTTACTATTATGACTTCTTCATTACAGTCATCCCAGTAGGTGCAAAGTGGTCTCTTATTGTGGTTTTGATTTGCATTTCCCTGATGACTAATGATGTTCAGGATCTTCTCACATGCTTATTGGGCAGTTGTGTATCTTCTTTGGAGGAAACTCTATTCAAATCCTTTACTACCCTTTCTAAACGTGGCTATCTCTTTCTTAGTGTGTTGTAAGAATTATTTAAATATTTTGTAAATGTTCCTTATCAGATATAAGGTTTGGAAATATTAGTTCCCATTCTGTGGGTCATGTTTTCACTTTCTTGATGATTTTCTTCACAGCACAAGAGTTTGTAATTTTCATGACGTTCAATTTAATTTTTGTTGTTGTTTATGCCATCAGTGTCATTTCTAGGGGAGATTTGTCTAACCCCATATTATGGATATTTATTCATTTTGTCTTCTAAGATTTTTATAGTTTTCGCTTCTCTGCTTAAGTCTATCAGAAATTTTAAGTTTATTTTCGTGTACAGGTATGAAGAACGCCATATGTTCTCAGTAAATATCTCCTTTTTGCAATGAGTCGGCTCTATCTGTTTGAATCCACCCAAACAGCTAACACAGACTTTTGAAGGGACCTTTAATGAGGTATGGATGCTGACAGAAAACATCTCTGGGGAGGAGATGTCCCTTCACTCCTTTTCAGGTAAGTCAGTATCTGATTTTGATTTCAGGCTGAGCAAAGGCTTTTGAAACCACCTGAGTGTGCCAAGAAGGAATTTACTTGGTGAAAGCAGCTCCACTGGGTATGAAAGAGGTTATACAAAAGTAAGTTGCCCCATGTAGTAATCATGTTTTTAAAAGGGCAGGTCTGAGGAAGCCACCTAATTGGCAAAAGAAAGTCCAGCCCAGCAATTAGAGAACACCACCCACACAGCTTGGATCGATCTCATCTGGCTGTTTTCCTACAGCATGAAAAAGAAATCAAAACAATCAGACCATTTTTAAATGGAATAAAACATTCCAGTGCAAGCAATAATTAGGAGATAACTACCCTATTGGCTGCTTTCCACATCAACCTCTGGCCCCTGCTTCCAAGCGCACCTGAGACATGCAATTATCTCCGAACCTCCCTGCCCAGGAACTGCACTCCTGTGCACCCTGTGGCCCTCCGCCCAGGAGCCCTTCTCCCCAGCTTTTCCTAGAACTCATTTGTCCCCTTGGTCAGTGATACCAGACAACCCATTGTACCGGAGGCCATATGCTTCTCTCTGCTTCTTGGAGAAACACGTAGCGTACCATCTATTTTTATTATCTCTTGCTGCTGACAGTTTTCTTCCCAACTCTAGAGCAAGGCATTCAAATGCTCTGGCACTGAAGCTTTGAAGATGGTCTTTTGCTTCCTTCTAGAGGTATTTAGGTGGTGGACAGGCACTCTGGCTAGAGAGCACAGAATATTGGTGCAGAAGGGAATCTTCTCCCTCCCTCCCTTCTGAGATATGAACAGCTAATAGAAAGGGCTTTTCAGGATCAGAGCTAGTCAAGGGCAGAGCTGGAATTTGAACACAACACCCTTAACTATTCAAATCCAACACTCGTAACAGTATTTGATTCTGTACAATGTGTAAAGGACACATAAAATTCAACAGTGCTTTTTCTGTGTCTGGGATTTATCTGCAATTTCCCAATGTCCCTGCAGATTCCAGGCAGTAGACTCTTGACCTTTGTGCCTTTTGCTCCTATTTCCTCTCTATCTGTAGCTTTTTAGAACTGTACAGGCCATATAACTGAGGGCAGCTTCCATGAAGCTGAGAAAAACAAGTTTGGATGCTCCAGCATAAATCTCCTCTGAGAACATTACTGCTCACCTTAGCTGACTGTCACAGCCTGAAAGCAGATGTTCTGTTACACCTTAAACAGGGCTTCAAATGCCCAACACCCAGTACTACTCTTATCCAAAAGAAAAGCTCAGGGTCCCAGAAACCCATAGAATTTCATTTCAGCTTATCTTTGTTAGCCTCCAAAAGTTTGGATTCTTTGGAGACATGGATTTTGTGGATAGATAAATAACAGCAGTAACAATGCCAGCTAACATTGCTTGGCTTCATCCTACCTGGCCTGCACTGTCCTCAATGTTGTATAGAAATTAGCTCAGTTGATAAAACAACTCTACAAGGTACATGTAAGTCATTTTACTGATGAGGCACCCACAGGTTAAGAAACCTGTCCAAGATTACATAGATAGTAACTGGTAATGATTTCACAGAATTCTCAGCTATCTGGGACTTTCAGTGCAAAAGATAATGATGGTGGGTGGTGTGTGGCCCACACAAATTCTGCAAATGGGAAAGGAATGTGGTATCCATTTGGATCATCTCACTATATTTTAAAGCTGAAACAAGATCATTGAATAATAAGATGCTTTCAGCCTGTTGCAAAACACTGTGGATCCTACTGGAGTTGATGCCAACAGAAATGGAATAGAGGGTGAGTGTCCCATCGAATGTGCAAGATTAAATTTACCCAACCCGCTATAGATTACAAATGCTGACCAGTCAAAACTAGTTGGAGATGCTATCTGGGTTTTGGCAGGTAGTCCTTGGCAGCCGTGTGAATAAGTATGAGAAACAAGTGCTAATCTTTTTCCAGTTCCAATTAGGTTACTAGCCTTGAGACATCTTTATTACCCAATTATCTTTTTCTTTTCCTCTCAGTACCTGAAGAGATAGCCTTGAAAGAGTTTTACCAGGAAAACAGATGAAGCAATCCAAATCTCAACAATGCCTTGCTGTTCCAAGGGAGTCAGATTTCAGACTCCCAGCGAAGACAGTCCCTCACAGGTAGCTCCTGCCATTTTGAAACGCTTAAGCACACCCAAGGACTCTTGTCCCTACTGTCTACCTGAATTCCTTCCCACTTTCACTGAGCACATTTTTATCTATCTACTGAAACTTCTTAGGTGCTGCCTCTTCCATGAATTCTTCCCTTCTCTGTCCTAATTCTGAATCCTGTAAATCCTCCCACAGTTGCCCCATTCTCTCAGTATAGTTTAGTTTTAAAGTCTGTCTCTCCCACTTGTCTGATTACCTTTTCGATTTTATTTTTTAATGGACAGATTCATAGTTTGTCTCTGCATCTACACTGCCTAATGAAACTAACGATGAATTATTACTAGTGTAAAATGAAAAGCCTGGCTCTTTTGTTTCCTAAAGGGACCTGCGTCTAGTTGGCCTAGAACATCCTCTGACGTTAATTCTGCTGAGATATTCCCATTTTGGTTTATTCAGTATCCATAACTATCAACAACCAGCCCACAAACTGTCAGCAGCACAGTGGCTGGTGAAAAACAAGTGACGTCAGAAGCGAAGGCGCATGCGTCTTCCTACAGGTACTGGGCGGTACAGGCAGAGAGGGCTGGCTGTCAGTTCCTTAGTCGTCTGACTCATGAGCAGATTACTGATAACCAATTTGAACAATGCCTCTGCTACTCAGGAGACACTGATTCCGATGACGATGATTGACGAAGCAGGAGGTAGGTGGTGGAGCTTGTACAGAGAGCACTGAAGGGACTTGCCCCAAACCAGTAAGGCACTGGCAAGCATGGGAACGCGGCCCAGCAGTTCTCACTCCCCAGTCTGGTTCTTTCAGAGAACAATCCCCCAAACGGTTTTCCACCGTAAGTTTCAGGTGCGTAGCAATGTAGAGCTTTTGGAATGACTGGTTGTTTAGCTGAATCTCATTCGTCTTTCAGTTTCAACATCTCTCCCAACCTTCCTCACCACCTCTGCTCTGTACTTATAACGGGTTGATGAATCTATAATAAACAAATAGGACTTAATCATAATGTCCTCGCTACTGCTTCCTGGGCCTTCTTTTTCTAACTAGGTCATAGATTCCATGAAGGTAAGGGTTATGTTTTATTTCATTACTTCCCATAGTCACAGGAAAAGGCATGATTCACAAGAGACATTATGGGGTTTTGTATTTATAGCATGTGTGGTTGTTTATACATGCAACTAGTGTCTCTGCCTTGCTTTGTGAGCAGCTTCATGAGCCAAGGCACCTCCATTTGAAAACTGCCATCTCAAGTTAGGATCCCCCAAAGGAGATTATGAGGTCTGCTCAGGATTTTCCTCTCTGGGAGTATAGTAACTGCTGCTTGTTGATTTTTTTTCTAATTTCTCCCATTACTATTCACTTGCATGCCCACTAACATTTAGTTTATTCTTTATTCTCTTTCAATGATATCAGACAATACCAAGAAATAGCAAGGACAGTCCAAACTTGCAAGTGTGAGAAATGTGCTTATTGTTGAGAGATGACATTTTCCAGCCTTTGCAACACCAGGAAATATGGCTGTGACCAGAAATGATAGCAAGTTAGACTGTCCCAAGGAAGGCATGATGTACCCAGTCCATAAGGGGTAGAAAGAGTCAGTAAGGGTCCATGAGGCTGGGAAGGAGACCCGTGTCAGAGGACATGGGTACTGGTGTCTACCTCCACACCTCTTTTTTCTTCTCTGGGCCTTGACCTTGTTCCATGTGGGAACTTACAGAAGTGGGAAATTAAGCCGTCAACTACTTTGGGAAATTTGAGTTTAACAGTGCTTTTCAAAAGAAAAGAAAGATAGACAATAATGAAATTAAGTTCTTTTCAAAATGTAAACAAAATGTAGAGATGTTTGTTCTCAGTACATTTAAAAACCAAAGGTGGGAGTATTTATCCAAAAGGCTCACAAGCCATAGTACAGAAACCGTGATCATTAGGTCAGGTACTTCAGAACAACCTGGGTGCTTGTTGACATGCCTGTCCCCAGCCCTGTCACAGGTGCAACAGTCGCAATCCTGAAAGGGGGCCTAGACTCTGGCAGACTTGCCTGCCACCCAAGTGACTCAGCTGCCCCCAAGGGTAAGGGTCTCTGCATTACAGGGAAGACATGTGCTGTCCCTATGGGGGAGATGTTACAGTCTTCTGTTCTTAGCTATTGGTGGGAGAAGAAGCAAGGCCTCTGACAAGGTCAAAGGTAGTGTTCAAACTAGCAGCTGGGAGGCTTGTGATCTTTGATCTTAACTGAAAAAGAATATCCCTCTGGTTAAGAGATCTAGGTCAAGTTCAAATTGTCTCCTGCCCAGCCAGCATCTTAAAAGGTCTTCCCACCTCACAACCCAAACCACCAAAGGGTACTGCCTGCCTCCTACAGCTCTGTAGTAAGAGTTCTTCCCATCAGGATTGGCACATGGTTAGAACAACTCTTTCCTTTCTTACCATTTTCTTCCATTTCATTCTGCGATTCTGATACCAAGTCTTCACCTGCAGCTGAGTGAGTCCCAGAGACTGGGCCAAATCCAACCTAGAAGGCATGAGATACAAAGCAAAGATGAGGAAGATGGGAGAGGGCAAGAGCGATGAGGGCCTGTTGGTTAGCGCCAGGCACCTGCTCCAGCTCGGACCTCCCCACTTAAGCTAATTCTTCCCCAAAGGGCTTTTCTTTCTTTCCAAGAGGCCTATGGAAGAAATTTTGGGAAGCTGAGGAATAGGCGGCCACACCCAAGAACATCTGAGGCAGTCCCCATTTCAAAAACATTCCTGGTCTGTAACTGATTTGCAAAGGATGTCTGAGCAATCATTACAAAATCCTGCTCTAATCACTCAGATCCTCCATGAGATGAGTACTTTGACCCAAAGTCCAAACTGGAAATGAAAGGTAAAGTCATTCATCTGTGGAATCTTACTCACCATTCCAGATGCTGTTCAGTTCCCATCTCCAGCAGGTAAGCCTCCTGGCTCCTGTGACCCCTCTCCTCTGCCCCCTCTCACAGGGCAGCAACCAACTAGGTGGTCCCATGTCCTCAACTGTGGTCAGTCTCTTCACATGTGTTATTCCTGCCTCCCTAACTCAACAACAGTCCACTTCATTTATATCCACAGAAGTGCCTCTCACATGGATAAGTTCAAAACAGGGGCTCAAAAATACTTTTTGATGGATGATTCCCGTACTGTAGCTGCCCTGAACTGTTATAAAAATTCAAATGTGCAAAAAGATTAAATATTACAAATATCTCCAATGAAAAATTAAAGCTGTAGCACCTCCTACTTTCCACAGCCGTTGCTAATCATATTCTGCATTTCTCTGTGGCTTTCTGAAAAGTTCTAAAAGCCAAATCCCTCCATGAGGAGTGTGCAGTGGGCTACTTCCAACAGCACAGTTGCTGTTCCTTGAGCATCACAGGCTCCACGCAAAGGGCTTGCCACGTGCTGTCTTATGTTTTCCTTGTACCACACTGTGAAGTTGATCAGAGTATCTCAGCTGATCCTGGAGGAGTAAGAGGTGGAGGCAGGGTTCAAATCCACTTGTGTCTAACTTGCATGCCACCTGCTATAACAGGGTGCATCCCCACCCACAATATTTTTGTACAAGTCAGATCTGTCAGGAAGAAATGCAGGAATGCTACACTTCAGGGAGTAGCAAACAACCTAAGTGGAGAGCAGGAAAGTAGCAAGTAAGGACAGTTTGTAGCCAGTATCCTAACGCTGGCCCTCAAGGCCGTACCCTCTGACCTGTGTGGGTCAGACCCCAACTCTATCTGAGTACCACCTGGAAGGCTCCCTGAAGCAACAACATTAGCCGCCTTCCTGCAGCACCAACGTGCCCAGTGGAGCAGTGTGGACTTGTAAAGCAGTTTGGTCAGTGACTACCACTCTGAAGGTCCCCAGGTTTCTGAGAGTAGCCATTTGCATACCATACCAATGCAGGCACAGCCTGAGTCCTGCGGAGGGTTAAGTGCAAGTTCTCAGCTATAGCTTTCTCTGCCTGAAGACATCTACTGATTAGCAGGACCCATGGGTACTGGTCCTGAAGGTTCCAAGTGTTGATACCTGGTACTCTCATCAGGGCCCCTGCTCTGACTAGAGTGCACAGATCAAATCTCTAATAAGTGGAGTGTACCTTTGACAGATTTCAGAATCTGTCTTAATTCTACATTCACATATAGCTAGCCATCTCTTTAGAAGGAAAACCAGCAGCTGAAAGTTTTATTGAAAATAAGTAACAGAAAGAAGCCAATAAATTCCCAGGGCCAAAAGTGCTCAGTTTTTCCCATTAAAAAAGCACTGTGTCCCAGTAGACGTTCACTGAGCACCAAGGACCCAGAGCACCATCCCACAGACTTCTGGTGTGCTGGGCCTCCTGGGCTCCAGCAGTACCTCTCCAAGCCCAGTTCACCTGAGGCCATCAGGTGCGTTAGTCAATGGAAGGTTCACAGCTCTGCCACTGCATTAGCAAATGGTATTAGCTCACTTGGGAAAAATGCATCCTTGACTCACTCTGGCTACAGAAACACATTTCACTGTCATCAGCTTTCTCTCATTACCTGCCACCATTACAGATTCTCACTTCCCTGCATATTCACTTAAATGGAATCACCTAGGAAACCAGAGAAATAAACATAGAGGACGAGGGTAGAAGCTGTGGGAGGAGGGAGTGCTCATGGCCCTGGTCACGTAGGGAGTTGAGGAACATCCGAGAGGGCACGTTCAGGCAGCAGCTTCGAGCCAGCCAGATATGTCCTCCTCCCCAGGCAAGTGAATCAGTTCTGTGTAGGTCACCTGAGAGATGCCCAGACAGGTATGGGGAAGTCCCAAGAGGTTTATTGACAACTAACATTTCTGTAAAATGTTCTCCGGCTTCTGAAAAATAAGCCTAAAGTTTTAGCCCCACATGTTGAAGCCTTTTAGGCACACCACCATGCAGCTCATGAGAAGCTCAGGGCTGCCTAGGCCCATGAGGCCCTCGGTTACCTGCCAGCACATCTAAGCAGCACTTCATGTCTGGAGATCCCAGCTAAATCCCCAATTCACAAACCTACCTGCAGTACCCACCTGAAGGCACCCCAAGTGTGCAGATCCAAAACAGAACTCACTCTTTCCCCACCAAGCCCACCCTGCCCACTGTCATCTTTCCACATCACTGAATGGCATCCGTATTTACTGGTGGCCCATCTAGGAACCAGAGAATTCTCAACTTTCTGTTCTCTTTCTTCCCCACCATCAATTCTGCCCATTCTATCTGCAAAATTTTTCTCACATCTATTTTCTCCTCTCTGTTCCCACTGTCAACATCCTGGATTCCTTCCTAACTGGTTTCCCTCCTCCATCTTCTGCCACTCCTAACCAATCCGTTACGGTGCCACCAAAGCCCTGGTTCTAAAATGCAAGCACCATCACATCACTTCTGGCTCTTAGTGGCTGCTGACTACCTAAACAACAAAGCCCGAAACATTCCTCAGCCAGGAATGTGAGGTCTTCCTTTCATTCTTTAGCCCCACCTCTTACAATGTCCCCATTCACACTATAAGCTGGTGATGTCTCAACCACTTGTGCTTCCCTCAATATGTCCAACAAAACTTGCTTCTGTGCCTTTTGTGTGCTACTCCCTCTGTGAATCAAAACTCTTTAAGTGTTGCCTCTTCTGAAAAGGCATCCCTAATCCACCTGCTACCTTCATCAATATCTTTTGGTTCCTATAGCCCTCAGCACCAAAATGGCACTAGTATCTGGCTCACCATGTTGTGGTCTATTCTGTCATTCCTTGCCCATGACCTCCTTCACAGCAGAGCTCTTGTCTACTACTTTTTGACCATAACACCTGCCACAGAGGCCAGTACCCAGGAAACCCTCAGCAAACAGCTGGTGGTACCTGGTTATTGAACTCAGGAGATGGATTCCCTTTTAGCAGATGATCTACAGACTCCTCTTTCACTTTTCATTTTTATCATACTACTGAATACAATAGCTTTAGAGACTCTTTTGAATCTCCTCATTATTGGTAGGACTCATTGAAGCTGATAGGGACAAGGTAGTGAGCAAAAGAAGAGAAAAATGACCTAGGAAATCCTCCCAATAATAGAATCACACATTAGCTCAGCTATACCTGTGTCAGTTCAAGGAACAAGAAAGACACATTCTTGCATACGTTGCAGTTAAGACAGTAACTTAAGAGAGGCTTCAAGGAAAGCAAGGATCACAGTCTGCCCAGCTGGACCTCAAAGTGCTTTAGAAGGGACCCTGTTCCAGCTCCTCCTGGGCCCTGCCAAGTGGTTCTGACTTGACAGCTCTCAGATTCACTAAGACAAGGTCAATCTGGTCCTTCAAGGGCCAAGGCCAGAAAACCGTCTCAGATCAGAGGTAGCAGGGTGGGGGCAAGACTGAGATCATGGATCCCAATTCCAGATCTAGTTCCATTGTACCTGATTTTAAGTGTCAGTGGCTTTAAAAACCAAGCCTGCTTGCTTCCCAGCTGAGAGCTTGGGCAACTATTTTTACCATTTTCCTTTGTTTGTTATACTGGAGTTAAAATGTGGGAAAGAATGATGAGTACATGTTCAGCCATGGGCAGACTCTGGGGGCTGATATGGTGGATTCTTGTGGACTGCATTCTGTTACCCCCAGGCTGAGATGAGTTCAGGCAAAGAATATGACTCTTCCCGTACTGTTGTGTAGCACTGAAACAGTCGCTGTGGTACCATGTCCCACGCTGGAACAAAACAAAACGAGTCTTCTCTTTCTAAAAACATGCCCTGCAGAGTCCCCTCCCCGCATCCTCACCTGTCTGGGGTGGACAAGTACTTCTGTTTCTGAAACTTCTTCTCCAGGCCCATGAGCTGCAGCTCAGTGAAGATGGTGCGACTCCGGCGGGGCTTCTTCTGCCGGGGTGTGGGCTGCTCTGTCTCTGACTCGCTGCTGGCTAGAGCCTCACCACCTTGGGCCTCAGCAGATGCAGCTTCGGCCACATGGCGGGACAACACGGGGGCGAGTCCTGGAGTGGTGGGGACCAGGTGGGAGATGACCGTGGGCTGCCGGGTGATCACCGAGAGGAGAGGATATGCCCGAAGGGGAGGGGAGCCTGGAAGACAGACAGGAAGGCAGGTCACCACAAGGCATGGGGGTGGACAAGGCTGGGAGCCCAGAGAAGCCCACGTGCTGAGACTTGTCTAGTGGCAGGGCCGCCTGCGCATAAGGAGGCTTAAATGGAGGAAAGGAAGGGAGAAAAAAGCAACTCGAGACTTACAAACTCAGGGTGGGTAGGCAATGGAGAGATCTGATCAGCTGAGTGTGTGAAAATATTTATGTCCCCCTCAGCCAACAAGAGGTTCCTGAGAATCCTGTGGTTTTAAGTGAACTTTTCCCGTCTCTCCCCTTTGTGAATCCCTAAATTCTGGTTTCAGGGATATAAGTCAATGGAACCAGGAAGATGAAAAGAAGTAATCAGAAAAAGCTAGAAATATATACTTCCAGATTTCAAAATTTACCACCTTACCAAGAACCACCTATAGTCTTTGCTCAATTATCTACTTGTAACTGAATTCATAGACTGAGAGGTCTATGTGCCTTGAATCATAACATTTTTCCAAGATGAAAGGATGCTTATGGGTTATTTAATTCAACTCTTTCATTTTAGAGACAAATAGTCTCAGAAAGGTTAAATGACTTGTCTGAAATAGTATAGCTAAGACTGAAGGACAAGCCAAGTTCTTCTGGCTTGAAGTCTAGTGCTGTTAGCACCAAGTTCTTCTGGCTTGAAGTGTAGTGCTGTTAGCACCAAGTTCTTCTGGCCTGAAGTCCAGTGTTGTTAGCACCACCCATGAATCACATGGATTGATCATTTAGAAGAGGAGGATGACAGATTCTAATTCACATGAAAACTCAGACTGGTGATGACTGGCTGCCTACAGCGCTATGCTGCAGGAGGGTTCAGAGACTGGGGGCTGATTCACACTGTCAGCCATACTGGACAGGAGGCGGGGTGCAATGAGACACAGTGTACACTAGTTAGTTACATGCTACATCTGTTTGATTTCAAAGCAAGAGTGTTTTTCTGCCTGATAACCTAAGTCTTTGAAGTGCAAATAAAAAACCTCATTCTCTTCATTGCCTAATAGCCCAGGTTTAGAATATCTTGATCATGACGTATCATTTTGCCTCTCTGGATCTCAGTTTTGTATCTGTATTGGTAAGAGTAGCTAATTTCAACGAACCCTTCAAACTCTAATCGCAGATATCACAAAACTACCTCCCTCTCACTTGGAAGCTGATGAAA
This sequence comes from Chinchilla lanigera, assembly GCF_000276665.1. NCBI lineage: Eukaryota > Metazoa > Chordata > Mammalia > Rodentia > Chinchillidae > Chinchilla > Chinchilla lanigera. Next base: position 30,402,788 of record NW_004955412.1, on the reverse strand, counting down.
ATAGAGAATATTTAGGTTCCCTCTGGGCCTCTGTGCAGCCCTGAAGATGGACTACAAGCAAGCAAAAGCCAACTAATTTTCACACTAGGCCTGGCCTAAAATTTACCGCCATGACTGAAGCCCCTGGGTGCAGCTGGTGAACCAGTTCTCCACTCTGATTTGGCATTGCTCTTTTTATTCATCTCCATGCCCCTGTTCTGGACACCAGTCCTAGTCACTAAAACAGACAACTCCCTTGTTCTGAGTGCACGTCCAGCAAGGCCCAGCAGAAACCACAAAGTTGTCAAATAACAATGAATCACCAAGTGCTACAACTTCCATTTATTCTCCAGCCAACTCTAATACTTGAGCTTTTGTGTTGTTGATTCTTTTTAAGGCAAAAAAAAAAATCTAGGAATATTTTTATAGCAAGAAAATTAGGAAACTGGGCTTATGGTTTCAGATCTCTAAGCACACCTCATGGGAGGATACAGCAGGCAGGTCTCTGGAAGGCTCTTACCCCAGCAGATGTTTCTCATCTCAAGTTCCTTTACTCCTTTAATTTATTCCATTTGTTTCAGAAGGGACAAGCTTTCTTTTTTAAGTCAGGCTAATTTATAATCTAGAAATAGGAGCTTATCAGTCTAGAAAATGTGTATTGCCTACCTATGATTCAAGCTTCTGGTCATCTTCCTCTTTTGCAGTGCTGGGGATTGAACCCAGGACCTTGCACATCCAGGGCAAGTGCTTTACCACTGATCTTAACACTAAGTTTAAACATTTTTCACTAACATGGAATAATATTATGAAAGTATGGTGATAATCTAGCATTGGCAAAGATGTGGAGAAGCAGACACTTCTATACTGGTGCTGGTAGTATAACATAGTATACTCTATTAGGAGGAGAAATTAGTATATAGCAAGTTCTTAATAAGCAATTCCACAGTTTGACTATTCTATTTGCCCATGTGTACAAAGATTCATGTATAAATATATTCACTGCAACCTTGTTTATAATTGTGAAAAGATGGACATGATGCACTCACTATTAATAAGAAAATGACTAAGTAAATTGTGGTAATCTATACTATAGACTATAATGTAGCCATTTAAAAAGAATTATCTAGCTGGGTGTGATAGTGCACACCTGTAATCCCAGCACTCAGGAGGCTGAGGCAGGAGGTTCACCACAAGTTGAGGATATGATGGGCTATACAGTGAGTTTAAGAGCAGTTTGAATAGTTAACTCAAAAAAAAGAACTATCTATATAAACTGATATAAATAGATGAATAGGTAGATAAAATACTAGGAGAAAATGTCTGAAATACTAACAGAAAAAAGGTATGGTGTAGAACAATTTTCATTATCATAAAAAGCTGTCTAGCTACATTTATGAATGCATTTTTGGAAGTCCAAAGAGCTGGTTCCCAAACTATTAACAGTGATAAGTTCTGCAAGGAGTGGGAAGGAAATAGGGTGCAAAGGAATCCGAATGCAGTAATTCTACCCTATATGAAATCCTGCCAGAAATATATACCAAGAATCCACTATGGCCTCACCTCTGTCCTGGGAGGTGACGATACACCACTGAAGAGTGTGAAGTTCCACCTTTATGGAGCTTACATTTCAGCACCAGAGACAGACAGCAAACAAACAAATAAATAACATAAAGTCAAGTAGTGGCAAATTCTGTAAAGAAAAATACAGCAGAATATGAAGATGGGGCAGGATGGCAGGTATGTGAAAGAGGAGTCAGGGGGTCCTCCATGGCAGGGGAGCTTCTGGCAGGTCAGTGCCTCCTGCACACAAAAGCCTTGAGACCCCAGGTAAAAATCAACCCACGCAAAGCCCTACAGGGTGAATGAGCAAATAGCAGAAGTGAGCGAGGGCACAAGACACAGGAGAGAAAAATTTGGAGAGATCAGCTGAAACCAGGTCATGCAGCGTCTTATAGGACAAATAAATCATGTGGATCTGCTTAAGATTGTGTTTTTTTTTTTTAAACCACTGGGGTGATCTGAGCTGGGGAAGGACAAGATGTAATTTATGTTTTTAGTGATCCTATGGCTACAGTGCCCAGATCAGTGTGCAGGATGGGTATGGAGACTAAGAACAGAGTGAGGAAACAAGGCCATGTGCAGACCAGAGGCGGCTGCAGCAGCAGTGAGAGGTGGTCACAGGCAAGGCATTTTAACAGTTTGGGTTGAAGGGTCCTGTTAAAGGGCTGAATATCATCAGGTCTGAAGGAGAGGGAGAGTTGCCATGTTTGTGGTACTATCAAGTGCAGGAATGGCGGTCCACTTTCCTAAGATGGGTAAGACTGGACAAAGAGCAAGACCAAGTGGCAAAGCCGAGATCATTACATTAGGGAAGTTGCTATTTACAACTTGGAAGGGTTGAAGAGGCAGCTAGACAAAGCGGGCCGGAGTTCAGGGAGAGAAGGACTGGATGCGTGGCACTGACTCATGGAGCAGCCTTTAGAGTGCATGAAGTCATCTAGGGAGGGAGTGGAAGAAAGACTAAGAGATCGGAGGACTGAGCCTTGGCACACCAAAGCTGGAGTCATGGGGAGGAAAGAAAGCCAGTCATGGAGACTAAGAAGGAGAAGACAGAGCAATGTCCCTGCTGTCTATGTTCAGATGATTTCTCTTTATTATTTGTATTTTATTGCACAGGTGAAATATTTATAATTTTTTTAAAAAATAATTATTTTAAATGAGCTTTAATTTCCATTCTCATTTGGAAGTTTTCACGAGATTTATTGAAAAAAGAATAACCATTTCTTGATCCTTGGGGCTCTGAATGGTTAAAACTTCTAAAAAGCTGAGCAAAGAGCCAGCTGAAGTGAAGTGTGTCTAAGCCGAGAACTCTGAGTGGCTGAGGCAGGACAATCACAACATCAAGCTGTGCCAGGGAAGTTTAGCAAGATCTGTCTCAAAACAGTTAAAAGGGTCAGGGGATGTAACTCAGTGGCAGAGGAACCCTAGTTGTGATACCTAGTCACACACACACATGCACACACACACACACACACACACACACACACACACACACAAAGCTGAGCAAAGAAAAGCAATGTAGAACTTCCAGAAATCAAGCATAACACATGTTTAGTTTTATGATACTACTAACAAAACATCGTGTGTGTTCTCTTGAGCAAAAGGAACACGAGGGCTCTTTCAGTCACTTCTGAATCAAATGATCTAAAGGATTTTTTCCCTTTATGTTGGAAGACATTTGAATTCTCTTGCTAAGCAGAATCATATCTTTCTTTTAAAATAAACATGAATATGAAGGAATGATAGTCGTTTCTACAACTGGCGTTAGGACCATTGGACATCTATATGCATATACTTCAAAAATTACTTCAAAATTCACTCAAATGAATGAGGTCCCAATCTAAACAAAAATTATAAAACTTTTAGAAGGAAACAGGAGAAAATTTTGTGATTTTGAGATAGGCAAAAAAAAGTCTTAGCTATGATACCACAAGAACAGTATTAAAAGAGAAAAGGCAAATAACTGATCTTCATCAAAATTAACTATCTTTGGCCCTGCTGATGATACTATTAAGAAAATTTTTTAAAAAACAAGCTACACATTGAGGGGGAATATTTGCAAACATCACAACTGATAAGTAATTTGTATCTCATATATAAAGGACACTTAAAGTTGGATAATTAAACAATAACTTCATGTTATTTATATACTATAGAGTACTACTCTACCATAAAGCAAGATGAACTTGATATCCATAGGCAAATGGATGCTACTTGAGAAATTAATGTTAAGTGAAATAAGTCAGACCCACAGGTGTAAATATCACATGGTTTCTCTTATATGAGAAATGAGAGAAAGAAGAAAGGGAGGGAGAGGGAAAGGAAGAAGGAGGGGGGAAAGGGAAGAGACAGGGGAGGGGCAGGGGAAAGAGGGCAAAAGAGAAGATAGATGAATAGGAAGTAGGGGGATCAAATACTTCTCCAAAGCACTTATTCTGTTGTTTCAAAAGTATTTTACTACATATGCTAACTTGTTTTATTTATACTACTAGTTTCTCTTAATTCAGTGAAAAAACACTTTGTGCTATTATTTGTTTCCTCTTTGTAAGAGAGTCTTTCTTTCTGTGTCTTATACTGAGGAACACTTCTTTCAAGATTATGATACATAGTGTATTAACTATGTATATGATACATAGATTATGATACATAGTGTAACTATGTATATGATACATAGTGTATTAACTATATATAGATGACAAGCACTTGAAGAGATGCTTAAGAGGATTAGTCATTAGGGAAGTGCAAAATAAAATCAATAAAATATCAATACACATCTACTAGAATTGTTTAAATTTTTTTATAAATTGACAGTATCAAGTGTTGATAAGGATAAAGAGCAACTGGAACTCTCATGCATTGCTGGTGGGAGGGCAGAATGATATGATCTCCTTTGAAAGAATTGGCAGTTTCTTACAAAGGTACACAAGCTGATACCACATGACTCCGTGAAACCAACTCCTGGGTATTGACCTATGTGAAAACATTAAAAACCTGTGTGCAAACATTTATAGCAGCATTATTAGTCATTATGAAAACTGGAAATAATTCAATTGTCTCTATAGTGGGGATGGATAAACAAACTACAGTGTACACATACAATGAAATACTGCTCAGACACAAAAAGGAATAAAATTATTGATAACACACAACATCATGGATAAATCTCAAACATGTTATGCTAAGTGAAAGAAGCTAGATTCTATGGTTCTATTTCTTTGACATCCCATTTCTCTGACATTCTGAAAAAGGCATTAAGCAGGGATGGAGAACACAACCCCAGAGATGGAAGATGGAGGATGGATGAGTTTACGGTGACAAAGGAGTAGGATAAAGGAATAGGAAGAGTGCTGAGGCTGTTTCTGTCTTAATTATGTTGGTGTTTACACAACTTTTCAAGTTCATCAAAACTCCTATCCATACATTAAAATAGTAAATTTGTACTGAATATAATCTAATAGAAATTTTAAAAGAAATGGGAAAAGGATAGTTAAGGATTTTTTAAATGAGACTTCTATTTCTATCTCAATTCTCAAATGTCATGGTCTTGTAGGGGCATATATGCATATAGGTTTGCTTTTTATTTGTTTGTTTTCAAAAGTGCTAGTGATGGAACCCAAGGTCTTGCTTATGTTATAGGCAAGTACTCTACCACTGAGCTATGTCCTCAGCCCTTAATAAGTGCTTTAACTATTTTGTTTTATTACCAAAGTAACACAAACTTTTATAAAAGAAATTCAAAACACTTCAGAAACATACAAAGTAGAAAACTCCCTTTATCAATTTAACCTAAACCTTAACAGATAAATTTTATGTTCCAAATCTAGCAATTATGTATGTTAATCTACTGATACCTATAGTTACAAAAAGTTTATTTTGGAAAATATAAGTGTCACTTTATTTTTTCCAAGTGGATAGCCAATAATGATAACACTTTCCAGTGACTTGGAGAGAGCCAGGTTTAAGTTACAGGAAATTCCCAAATAAATGAAGTTGAAAATTTTTGTTCATCAGAATTCTGGAAGATTTTCATCATCAGAATCCTACGAATCTCTTGCTTTCTAGAAAAGGAGTCGAAGTGAGAGCTGAACTGTTCTTCCCCAGGGCAGCCCTTTAGGATAGGGAGCACAGTGTGGGAGAGGAGGAAGGCAGAGCCAGGAAGCCAGGGAGAGGGAGCAGGGGAATACTGCAGTTGCTCTCAATCTGCAACCTTTGTGAAAGTGAAGGATGATTCGAGAGGAATTCTGGAAAACATTTTAGGGTATATACTTTTAAAAAATCCATGCAAATCTAAAGATCTTCATAAATATGGCTTCTACTCACAGATTCCTATTGCTTTTTAATATAATTCTGTACATACATGGGGCTAGGTGGGGCCCTAAAGATAGCTGGGTTGCACCATATATACATGGTCTGCTTCTGTACCCTTCTGTTACGAGATCTTTCCACTCTAATTATTCTGAGTTCTTTTGGGAGTTTGTTATCTGGTGGAGTTAGTCCACCTTCTTTATTCTTTTTACAAAAATGTCTTGGCTACTGTCATTCAGTGACTTTTCCAGTTGAACGTTGGAATCAAATTGTTAAGTTCTTTTCAAAAGCAAATTCCATGAAAAATTTGGTAAGTTGCAGAAACCTTATCGATTCATTTAGGGCAAGATAATTCTTTTGATGACCCCGTTCTCTGGTCAGTAGAAAAACAACTGCTGATTATTTAGAAATGGCTTTTGAAGAGTCATACAATTTAGTTCCATGAAGATTAAACCTAATGGAAATTTTCTTCTAAAAAAGAAAACACAAAACTTCTGACAAATTACAGTGATTTAAGGCAATATCTAAATCACCAAAGTCTATAGTTTCAAGACTCTTAACCCGAGGTTCTAGAGCAGATTTATTGACAAATTTTTACTTTCCCCCAGCGAGAGCACCCTCCTGAGGTCAGGGACACAAGAAAACTACTGTGATGCTGAGAAAGCGCCAGTGCTTTACGATGGCCACCGCTTAAACAGATGCAACTGCAGGAGGCAAGGTCGTCAGAGCTTGGTATGGGATCTGTGTCTCCAGTGTTCAGAAGGAACAAGCATGGCTGGAAATAAGACTCTATGTGTTATGAATGTGCAACAGAGCAGTCTCTGGAAAGGCAAATCCATGGGGTGCAGAAAAGCGAGACAAAATATACTTGAGACAGCTGTTTGCTGTCTTTTCTTGTTTTAATATATGACCTGGTTTTTAACAAAGTAGCTTTGGCCGGGAGCTTCAATTTCACAAAGCACTTTACAGAACCATTTCACATTCCCACCAAAGCACTGAGATAGTTTGGCTACGTATCTATATTTTGCCCGAAACAACAAATTCAGTTTTAGAAATAGAGAAAAATGAAAAATTAATGCATAATTCCTGGGAATTATCACTATGTGGCAATGTTGACTGAAGACAGCTGCCCTGCTGCTCTGGATCATTTACATACACTTGTGAAATTCAACCACATTATCTGCTACTGAGAGGGAGTGATGACTATAATAAGCCAGAGACACTGCTTAAACAAACACATTTTTGGTTGACAAAAGGAGTGTAAACATGACCACATTGAAGGCATTTAATGTTTTTTTTTCAGCCAATCCCCTTAACTAGTGTTTTCCCATAGGATAAATATCATATAACTGTGTATACCATGTACCTAGAGATACTTTCCTCCCAAGTGTTTGGTCTTTTTGAGAATCTGGTTTTGGATTAAAAACCTAAGCACATTAAGGGGTGGCTGGTGCTGAAGAACATCCAGGTAGTTTGGACAGATGTGGGACATTAGAGGGGCCAAAGGGAGTACAACCATAACTCTGTAAATTTAATCAACATTGAGATGAAAATTTTTTGTTTTAAAAATTGTATCTGTACAGACTTTCAGCCTCATGACTTCCTTTACATAGATTTTCCTTGCATTCAGTATTATAAGTAATCTAAAGATGATTTGAAGTCTCTGGGAGGATGTGCCTAGGTTCTGTGCAAATAAGATGTCATTTTATATGAGGGTGTTGAACAGCCACATATTTTGCTATCCACAAGGGAAGATGTCCTGGATTGAATCCTCTGTGGGTACCAAAGGATGACCGTATTTTCAGATTCTGTAAACTGTATGTAAGCTGAACCATGTGAATGTGCGTGGGTATACACAGCATGCCAGCTCATCTCCTCAGTACAAGTCCCCTTCAATACAAGCCCTCGCCCCCAGCAATGGCTGTACTTGAATCTCAGAGCAGAATCCCCAGCTGCTCCTACACATCTCGTGTGGGCTTCTTTTCTACTTCTCCAACATACTAGTCCCCAAGTTGACCCTCCACACTCACATTTCCAGCCAACACAAGCAAGAGCCAAAGGTCTAAGTGGATAAGAATCTCTAAACTGCCTGGTTGACTGATTTACATTTTGGGAATGTGTGACCTCTATCTGTGTAGAGAGCTTCAGAGGAACATAGGAACACTTGTAGACACGGATACAAGGTATTCAGAGAGCCTGAAAAGACTCAGCAGGACAACTAGGTGGTCACAGCTGTTTCCTAGGGGAAAAAAATCCTACCATCACCAACACCAAATCATTTCCTGAGGCGCCCATCCCCACAGCAGTTTGCTAGTTCTGAATACTGGGAAGAACTGGACCTCTACCACGGATTCTCAAAGTGACCTTGAGCAGGTCACCAAAGCTTGTTTACTTTCATCTATAAAGTCAAACCATTAGTATTTCTCCTAGATTACTGTAAGGATTAAATGCATTAAAGTATGTGAGGTTCCTAGTGGGCATTTATTTGCTTCCAGATCCTCTTCTTTTCCTCCCTTCACTTAGTTACCTGATGCTCTGTTATTAAAAAGGATTAGTTTCCTTATCAAGAAAACCATCAAGACCTGCTGTGAAGCACCTCCTTATCCTCTGCTCACTCACATGCAAAGCAAGAACCAGCAGATCAGACTCTGCTTCTCTTTGCCCATCAGAAGTCCCTCCTCTTACAGCAATGAGAGTGCTAAGAGAAATCAGGGCAAAGGCTAATCTGCCAAATTTCAGAAAAAATTCCTTTGATTTTGCAGATGATAGTAATAATGGAGCTGGAGATATAGCTCACTGGTGTAGTGCCTGCTTAGCATGCTTGACCCCCTAGGTTCAATCCCAAGCAACATACATACACACATGCGCACACACACACACACACACACACACACACACACAATCACAAAATAGCTTCAGAGTCCTAAAGGCATAGCCGTTGTCAAGGTTAATAACAGGCAGGAAAGTTGGGGATTAGGAGGAGATATCAGACAAAACCAAAGTCAATTTGGTGATTAACATTACTCTGGCCTGTCTTATGCTGACAGTAAACTGAGAAAATGCTGACCAGAGAGTAAGCAGAAGCTAGACATGCACATTCAATGTAAGCATGGGCAAGAGGGAAACACAAAGAGATCCTGAGTGTCCTTTTAAATTCTGATAACACTAAAAGACTGCAGGGAATACATACACTCTTTGCAAGTCATGGTCTCCTGCAATTGAAGAAAAGAAAATGTTTTAAGAAGGTGACTGAAGAGCTAACCAAGTGTCTTACTAACCATGAACTACCTCGTTTAGGGAGGGTACATTTTGATGACTTAAAAGTAAATAAATTAGACATATGGGATAAATGTATGCCAAAATCCATGAGATTATCATGATGTAGACTCCAGAATAACCATCTACTTAGAAAAAAATAAATGAACAAACTTAAAAGTTTCAACAAGTTGAAAAATACAGGCAGATAGTGGAATGGGGAGGAAACATTGGGGAAATTGGTAAAAATGAAGACAGTCTGGAAAATAAGCAGAGGACATCAGAGCAGGGCTGTAGGCTGATTGCTTCATCTTCGCAGATGCTTTATGGGGCAGAGACCACCTGAGTCTTAGCACATTCGACCTGCAGTGTCATCAGAAATGTAGATGCCTACAAACTACTGGGCTCTGCTGGGAGCAGAGCTCAATTCAGCTAGCCAGGAAGATAGACTCTGGATGTTGCCTACACATTGTACCACCTCACACTGTCATCTACCCTGAGCCCCCACCGCCCTCCTGCTCCCTCAGCCAGGGAACACACTGGAAATGCTGCCGTCTTCCCCCTCCTAGCCATTCTGTTGTCTGTACACACACCCACACCTGCTTTCATCCACACCTCACAAGCCCTCACTGTCAAAAGCTGCCCTGAGCAGCTGCTGTTTATTACAAAGACAGAATTAATCACTCCCTACTTTTGTGCACCCACACTTTTTGTTTGTGTCCTTATTAACCCTTAGTGAATTCAAACCTTGAGTTACAAGTTAATATGTTCACCATCTGTTTCTCACCAAATTGCAAATGTCTTTAGGACAAAACAAAATCAAAAGTGTATCTGCCTAGTCCTCCCCAGGCCTCAGATGAACTGATTTTATCTGATATGAGGAAATTAAGGCAGAAGACATGGTTCCAATACCATTGGGCCCTGGGGTCTTGGTCAAACCATACTTGAGAGCTTCTGTTTTCCTTTTGTAAAGGGCAATGATAATGCTTCTCTACAAACTTGTTGGAGAGTAACATTGGAAAATAAATATGAAAGTGAATAAAGAGCTCCTTCAAAAGAGACAGTAATTTTTTCAAATATCCAATTTAGCAGACCCTAAAGTTCCATGTTTTTCAGATGCCTGTATCCATTAAGAAGTTGTAATTCTGCTTTCTTGTGTTAACCTAACCCCTCCCTCTGTTTCATGCCTGTGTGGAATGATTCTACTTAGGGTTTTGGTGTTCAATGGGGCAGAATCTGCAAAGTTTACCAGAAGGAACCCTCTGTTTCACCATCTCTGTCATCAGAGAACTGGACTAAATAGATATTCAACTCTGTCCCAACTGGTAGAAACAGGATGTGAAGCAATTACTGATCTCTGCCTTCAAGAAGCTAATTATCTGAGAAAATGAGACATTAAACTAAAAGGTAAATAAGAAAACAAAGAAGCATGTGGGAAATGCTGAGCAGCATAGGAACTGTAGGAATTTAGGACAGGTGGCTGGCCTTGGGACAACAGGATGCCTAGCAAGAAGGAACTGGGTTATAAGCGGGGAGGAAGGGATGGATTCCCAAGGTACTATCAAGGCAAGCCCTATAGGATCTGGGAACCCACTTAATTGCAGTGACAAGAAGAGGCAGACACACAGAAAGACTTGGAAGACTCCGTACCCTAGAGGTGACTGCTAGACTTGAAGAGCCAATGACCAATCTGAAGTCTTCCATGTGGGAATGTTTTGGGAGAAAAGATAAGGTTTGCTGTTTGAGCTGATAATTAGATATCTAAATTCCAGAGACAGTCACATATTGGTGCTCCCCAAAACAAATAGACACAGAGAGTTGACAATAGAGTTGAAAGGTTAGAAGAGTCATCTGTCAAGAGAAGAAGAATTAAGCCTAGAGTGGTGGCACCCACCTGAAATCCACCTGAACTTTGGGAGGTTGAGCAGAAGGGTTGTGAGATTAAGCCCAGCCTGGGAATTTTAGAAGTTTAACAAGGCCCTGTCTCATAATTTTTTTTTTAAATGGGCTGAGAACTGAGCATGGTGGCACACGCCTGTAATCCCAGCATTTGTGAGGGTGAGGCAGGAGGATCTTTGTGAATTTGAGACTAGCCTCTGCTACAAGGCCAGTCTGAACTGCATAGTGAGACCCTGCCTCAAAAAGACAATAAATAAATAAATAAAATGGGCTGAGAATGTAGCTTAGTGTGAAGGCCCTGTGTTCATTTCCCAGTATGGAAGAAGAAAGAAAGAAAGAAAGAAAGAAAGAAAGAAAGAAAGAAAGAAAGAAAGAAAGAAAAAAGAAAGAAAGAAAGAAAGAAAGAAAAAGAAAGAAAGAAAGAAAGAAAGAAAGAAAGAGAAAGAAAAAGAGGAAGAAAGAAAAAGGTAGATAGATTTTTAAAGGACTGGGCATCTTCGTCAACAGAGTTGGAAAAGGAAACAGAACCAGTAAGATAGACAGGTGTTATCGCCTATGGAGTAGGAGTACCAGCAAGAATATAGGGTCAATGAAAATAGCCAAAAAGAATTTCAAGAATGATAAACTTTTAACAAGGTTATTTGTTGATGATTTTTTTTACATAAGCTTTAAAATAAAATGTTCTCTCCTTCTCTGACATTTTCAGAAGTATATTTACAGTTTAGGAATCTCTACCAGGCAGGCCGGAAAGGTGTGCATAATGTTAGGGCACATGGCAAAGTTCCCAGAAAAAAGCCCCAGGTATTACTTTTCTGGATGTGGCTCCATGGGTCCACAGGCAGGCTCTGATAGAGACCACTTCAGGGTAAAACTCAGAACATCCTATGCCAATATGTAATTTTAGAAATCCAAGCTGACTTCCTTCTCTTCCTTGTACATTCTAATCCTGACTTAGATATCTCTATGATTTGCCTAAATTGCAAAGAATTAGAAACAAAATAGAATAAAAAATAAATAAAATTCAATCCAATTCAACAAAGTATGGATTTCCAAGGATTGATACTATGCCAAGATTGGGGATAAAACAATACATGAAACAGACCGGGTCCTTGCCCAGCTTATGGTCTGGGGATATGACAGATGATTAAAAGAGTAGTTCATGATGTTCTAGGGAGTATTTATATCCAGCAGGAGAATCCAACCAAATATAGCCAGTTAGAATGCTCCTAGAAGAGAAGTATTTAACTGAGTTTTGAATGACAAGGTTGGCAGAGATGTCAGTCCAAGACAGTGAACAATGAGAAGGAACAAGTAAAAGTTTAAGGTATGCTGACATAAAAGCATACAAATTTGCTCCAAAATATTTTTTAAAAACACAGAGGTAGAGAAGATAGGGTAAATAGTATTTATGCCTTACTAAAGAAAGCTTAAAGGACTTCTGATGTTGAAATTGGTTCCGTGGAGTGAGGAAAAGTGAAAAGAACTCTAGAAAGCATTAGACCAGAGCGAAACTCAACAACTGCTATGGGGCAAGGTTGGAAGGCCAGTAAGTGATCAGAATGTCTCATGCCGCTGTAATAATTGGCTTCACAAGCGTATTTCCATCAGGATGTTTTTATGTCATGCAGTCGTATGATTTCTATGGTTAAATCTCCTCTTCCTGGTGTTCTATTATTTCCTGATGAAAGTGTACTCTTAAAGGTTATGAAGCTGATGTGGTCAGGAGAAACAGCTGTTACAAAAAATCTCAGATATTGGAGAAAACTGCCCCAATGAAATGAGTAGGAAAAGGAAACTTGGTCTGGTGGAAGAGAAGCTCGGATTGCTTGTTGGGCAGAATGAAAGAGTTCGCCTTTTCTGTCTTATTTGGGTTGTTAAGATCAAGTGATAGCCAGTGTATGCCCAGTTAAAAAAAACTACACATCAGATACCAGTATTTACTCATGTTCCAGACTTGCTCTTGAAGGTGTCACATTAAGAGATAACAGCAGTAGAATTTTACAACACAATGAATGTCAACTGTGCAGACTACAGTATCCAACCAGCCAACCAGGACCAAAGAAAAGTCCTTATTCTTATATTCTTGTCCTGGTGTTGCTTTGTTGTCATTGTTTTGCCATAGTGGGGTCTGGACCCAGGGCCTTCACACTGAGCTCGAGATTTTCTTTCTTTCTTTTTTTTTCTCTTTTTTTCTGTTTTTCTTCCCTTCTTTCTTTATTTCTTTTTTTGAGACAGGCTCTCCCTAAGTCAGTAAGTTGCCCAGGCTAAGCTCAAACATGTGATTCTTCTGCCTCAGCTTCCCAGAGTACTGGGGTTACAGGCATAAGCCACCATTCCAAGCTCAAATCCTATCTGTTGAGAACCAGTTCTTCCCACAATAACTCCATTAAGCTTGTTCAACCTTCAGTCCACAATGATGTTTCTTCCTGAATTTTCCTCATCTGTAAATGAGAGCACTACATTATATTTAAGGGCCATTTCTTGATACCCAAGTGTAATGATTCTGAATAATATCATACCAAAAAACAATGTGTCTCTCCTACAATTCACAATTCAATTTGAAGTCTTTGCCTCATACTTCCATCCGTCTGTTCTTGAATATCAACAGAACAAATTCTAGATGAATTAAACAAGCATGCAAAAATCCAAGAGCATTAACGTGTACGAACCTCTCCAGCTCTACTAAATCTCCTTAATTCACAGGAAGTGGGGTAATAAACTACTTATCAGATGTTCCCATAGGTAATCCAGATTAACTACTAAAGGCAAATGACTGTATCTGCATAATTTCTACCTTTTGCAATTAAGACTTGGAGGCTCTGTGACTTCTAGCTAGTGACTGACAACAGAACACAGAGATTGTTCTTTCTAACCCAGCCTTTGATCGATGAGACAGAGGACGTGAAACAAAATCACAAAGAAAATCATTGTTTAACCTAGGAGCAGAGCTCACACCTCCAGGAGAGGACAAATGTTCTGTTCACATCACTGTATAGCCTTTCTAGACAAGAGACACCAAATGCCAAGTACTTTTCAGACAAACACATTTATTTCTCTCCTTTGTGTGGTCTATTTTGGGAGAAGCTTAGGTATGTCAGTGGTTCACAGCTAATAATATGATACAATTTCAACCAATCCAAAAAACTTTTGCTTGGAAATTTCTCTTAAACTGGATTAGTACATGTTTAGAAAGAGAGGAGGGGAGAAAGGGTAAACTTCTGATCACGTGATAACCTGATGGCCCACAACACTGGTACTGACCTGTTCACTAAATTTACTAATAATATTAATACACCCCTTGATAAGGACCTTAGGAAGAGTCAAGTTCTCCAAAGCCACTACATCCACCTCATGTCTCTTAAATGCCTCCCTTGATTACAAAGCAATAGATACCGCTGGGCAGGGAAAGGAAAACTTACCAAGCACTACCATACCTATGTCTTTGATTCCTCACAGTGATAGCACATGCATCTGGGATTTGAACTCTTTGATTCCTGGACAACCTTCTTTAATACCATGCCAGCCTACCTTACCAAACACCAAAACAATAAGGACTTTCATATGTGACACTTTGATGTTCTGGGAAATGTATACTCAGACACTGTTAAAGCCTCCTGCTTCTTCCAGAGTGTGCTAAGGAACTAAGCCCAGTGTCGGCTAAATTGTTTAAGAATAGTTAATATTTATCTCAAGGCCACTATCATTTTCAGACCATGGTGCCCTGTTCCCAAAGAAAGAAGCAAAGGAGGCATTTTCATTCTTTATATGTCACAATTTTTTCACAATAGGAAACAATATCTTTTGATGTAGAAACATTACAGAAATATATACACAAAAAGTGTGTACATGTACCCCCTCCCGAAGGAAAACAGGTATGCTCACAGATTTCTAAAAGACAGAAGAGGCCCTATTTAGACAGGCCCTGCTTTGCCTGAAAGAAAGATGGCACTTAGTGTCAGTCAGGTAAGAAGAAGACAAATAGTTGTGTTTCCTGGGGAACCGCTTGGGTTGAAATAACATGACATTCTGAAATCCACCTAACACGGAAATAAGAAGCTCGTTACTGAGTCCAAAGAACTGAGCCAAGATACACACAGGGCAGTGAACTCAGATTTGCAGCCAGTTGCTCAGGTATTTTCTCATTTTCCATAAGTCTTTTTCTCACTGACCATGTGAGCATCAGAAAGGTATTTTTATAGACTTTGCAACCATTATCCACATATATATGAGATATATAGTGAAGAGGGGATATATATCTATATATATCTATATATATCCCCTCTTCACTATATTGAGCACAGAATTTAGGCTCAAAAATTGTTATTCTTCCAAGAGAAAAAAAGGTAAAAAAAATTTTACCCAGATTATTTCAAAGTCTACATATTCAAAATTTAAAATTTAAGGATTGTTTCTATTTCCATAGTAAAATGGAGATCAGAACAAGGTTGGGAGGAGGAAAGAGACAGAAAGGGGATAAAAATGGAATTAAGACATGTTATGTTAAAAAAAAAAGCTGTGCTATGTACCTGTACCAACTCCCCACAAGAAATGTGAACACTGTGTACTACAAGCGTGTACTAATAAAAAGTAATTAATTAATTAAAAATGAAAAATGATTAAAATAATGCTATGATTGATATATTTAACTTTAGAGGCACTACTATAAACTGGAAAGGACAACACAGATACAGATTGTCATTATTATCTGATAGGAGATCTGTAGACAAGCACAATCCTTCCCAGAATACCGTAGCTCCTTTTTTGCTGGCAGCAGAACACTCAGTTCTCACAAAGAATAACTACCGCATAGACTTGGTCTCATTCTGCAATAGACCCACATCCCTCCAATGACTGCAAGGTGTATTGCTTTCTGCTACTCATTTGCAATATAAAAAAAGAATTTTTGATGAAAACAACTCATAGTCCCAAAAGAAAAGAGTTTAAACATGTGTTTTTGCCTTGCTGATGTGTATTCCTTGACTTGAGCCATGGCTATTTTCTAGGAGACGAGGCACACAGGCACTCCATCCAGCGGCCCACAGGCCTTTCACAGAGACATTGCTATCCCTCTCTCATGGAACAGCTGACAGCAGGAGAGGAGACTCCCTCCAGGGACACGTTCTCCTTACCCTGGGCAAAAGAGAGGGAGTCTGATCAGAGCTGTGTCCCCTGCCATCAGTCTTTGTCCATGTTACAGTATTATCTTGCATCTCAGCAAAAGACTGAGAGAAGGCATGAGTACAGTGATGGCCTTTAATAAGGTGACAATAGACACATAGGATCGAGGTACTCCTAGGACACTCTGAAAGTCCCACAGTAGCAACCAAACCACGCCAACCCAAAATCTCAGTAGAAACCATCCATTCCAGAAGAGAGGAAAAACCAGTCAGTCTTTTATATTTTTAGGCCTATAAGGAAGTCATTAAAGCCAGACTCAAACTGTCACCTTTCTGAGGCAGTAATTAAACATAAGCAAGTTTGTCAATTTCCTAGCCCACTCACTGTTAGAGCATCAGGCTGGTCAGAGCTCAAGAGGGAAATGATTGGCCCCCCGCATAGCAACTCTTAAGTATTTTTGATGGACTCCATGATTCCTAACACAGCTAGTGAGGAGCTTTCAATCCTTAGTTTCAAATTCATTGGGCATCATAGCCAGAGATTATCAATCAGAAACACCAAGCCAAGCCATTTTTCCTGAGAAATTTCTGAGGTTTCTGTAGGAAGAGCTGTCTTGCTAAATTTCTCCATACCCAAGCATGTGTTCCCTCCTACTTCTCAACCACGGATATTTGCTAGTCTTTCCTAGCCAACATTCCCACCTCCTCCGCGACCCACACCCTATTCTCCCTACAATAACCACTGAGCATCACTCTTGGGAAAACAATGTCAAACCCAGATGCCAACCTGATTCTCAAACACCACAAGATAAAATGGCAGATCTCAACTACAGAGAAGATGGAGGATAAACATCTCAATTTAATTCTGTGCACCAGACCCTAACCATGAGCCTTCCGTATGTACACTGGATGCAGTGCCAGTGCCCACATGGAAAACACCCAGCCAATGCAAGCTAATCCTTCTTAAAACATGGGACAGGAGATTTCAAAAGAAATTCCCGTCTCCAAAACTGGGTGGATCTTTCTGGGCATGGAGTATGAGAAGCCTAAGAAGGGAAATAAAAGCCCAGGGCACATCATACCCGATAATAAGAAGCTATGAGAATCAGCATCATTTGGAAGATACAGGAAAATTGGTGAAACTTAAACCATCTATGTACTCCAAAAACATCTAGGGTCATCTATGGCTTCCAAAACAACATGGCATGTTGGGGCTTTTTCTTCAGGAGGAGGGGCACCAAGAAAGGTGTGGGACAAAGGAGTGACATTTATGATCCAAGTCTTTGTTAAAAATTTATTTTCAACTGATCATAAAATTGTGTGTATGTATGGGGATGTATCTGAAGTTTCAATACGTTTATATTGTTGAATGTTCAAATCAGGGTAAATATATCTGTCTCTTTAAACACTTATCATTTCTTTATAGTAAGAACATTCAAAATCCTTTCTTCCAGCTTTCTGAAAAATATGGTACACTAATGTTAATTACAGTCATCCTATTGTGCAACTGCATACCAGAATGTCTTACTCGTATTTATGGCTTACTACTCTTTCACCAATCTCTCTCCACCACCCGCCTCGCTGCGATTCCCTCAGCCTCTTGTAATCACTATTCTATACTCAACTTTTATCTAGACAACTTTTTAATATTCTACATATATCCAAAAGAAATGAAATCAGTATTGCAAAGAGATATCTACAGCTGGGTATGGTGGTACATGCTTGCAATCCCAGGTAATAGGGAGGCTAAGGCAGAAGGAGCACAAGTTTCAGCCCAGGCTGGGCAACTCAAAATAAACAGGTCTGAGGATGTAGCGCAGTGGTACAGCACTTACTTAGCATGTGTGAGGCCCTGGGTTCAACACCCTGTACTGAAAAAAAAAAGAAAAAGACATCTTTACTCCCATGTTCAGTGTGGCACTGTGCACAATGACAGAAAATAGAAACAACTGAAGTGCTCATCAGCTGATGAGCAAATACAAACTTGTAGTACATATATACAGCGGAATGCTATCCAGCCACAAAAAGAATGAGGGACTAGCGATATGGCTCAGTAGTGGAGTGTTTGCCTAATATACTCGAGGCCCTACCTTTAATCCCCACCACCAAAAGAAAAAAAGATCAATGAAGTTCTGTCATTTGCAACAACATGAATGTAAATCAACTCTTGATAAACGTCTTATCTAACTGTATCATTCACTTTAAAGGATATATTCAATCCTCAGCTTACAACTTTTTGAACAGGTCACAGGAGCCAGTACTTTGTGATATAGGAAATGGTGTACAAGGACCTGGTTCTTCTTTGGGAGAAGGGAAAGATGCTGAAGATAATGAAAAATGCATCTTGTAGACACACTACAAACAATAGACTGAGCAGAACTGCCATCCGTGCTTGCCTGAAATCTCTGGATAGCTGTAGGAAAGCCAGCCTGTTGCCTGGGACAGTTCAGACGAAGCATGTCTGATGACATTCTGCGACCTTTGCTGAAAAAATAACGTGAAAGCTCTTCCTAAGCTTCGGACTGAAGAAGGAAAAGGACCTCAGAGCAAACAAGTGGCCAATCTGAACCCACATACCAAAGTCAGAGAAAACATGAGAACCTGTCTTATTGGGCAATCCAAGCACACTTTAAAACTAATCATTATCATTAATCATGCCATCAAACCATTTATTAAGCCCAGTTAAGCCAGCTAGGTGTGGTGGTGCAGCCCTGTAATTCCAGTACTCTGAGGGGCTGAGGCAGGGTGATCACAGGTTCAAACCCAGCCTGAGCAACTTAGCAACTTAGTGAGATCTCATCTTAAAATAAAAATAAAAAAGGCTGGGGATGTAGCTCCGCCCAAAAGCCCTGGATTCAATCGCTAGCACCACAAAAGGGAGAAAAAGAAGAAAAAAAAGAAAGAAGGAAAGAAAGGGGGCTAATCATTTTGGGGCCTGTCATATAAAGTAGACAAAGGATATTCCAGAAGACCTAAATTACTCTTGCTCATAAAGTTTGTAATGAGGAATCATCTAATTTTTCCATTAAAAATTTGAGATTAAATAAAAAATTGAAAACTAAATTGCAATTAAATAAGTGTTAAATAAGATATAAATGAGCAATATTGCCCTACTTATTATGAGAACCTTCATGCCTAGAGCCAAAACGAACAGTGAGTCCATTCATTCATTAATTGCTATCTCATTATTTGAGTGCTGTTGACAGTGCTATTGTTGAATTTAATTATTTTTGGCCTAAACTCTTTAGCCCTTATGAAAATCATTAGTAAGAATGTATTTGAATTTCTCACACCTAGCTCAGGTAGTATCTCCACATACCTTTCATGCTAGTAATCAAGGCTCAGGGTCTAACCTAAGCTGACACATGACTACAATCACAACAGAGCTATAAACAGACTCTGATTCACTGCCTGCCTCTCCCTCACTGCTGTCATTTGCATGCCGTGCTGACACATGATTTAAAGACACAGATCAGGTGTATAAATACAGAAGCCCGGGGAAAGGATGTGTGGATGTTTCTCATCCAAGACTTGGAGAAGATGTCAATCACCAAAGAAAGGCCATGAGTTGTTAAGGGAAGATCTGTGCTCCACCTAGTAACCATAATGAACACAAAGGAAAAGAAAGCAAGGAAGGAAGAAAACAGTTTATCGGCATGCTGAAGAGTGTTGCCAGGGTCTGACATTAGAATCAAAGACTGTAGCTATTGTATATAATTCCTTCATTTCAGAGGCGCTCAGGTAAGTCATAGAAAACAAAATATTAACCACACCTGAGCTGAATAAGAGATCATACAATCCTATAAATTCTAAAAATTAATTTGGATGGAACTTAAACAATTTCATAAAAATCACTGTTGACCTTTTTCCTTAAAAAGTCTTTGAAGATTACATCTTCTCAAGCCAAAAACTTCTCTTCCATACTGTAAGGTAAGGAAGTTCAAATGGAGGCAGCTGCCGTTCCCACACACCCTGCAGCCTTAGACATAAAGAAGAGCCATTCTGTTTCAAAGGGCTCGGCAGCAATTTCTGCCCTTTCCCACTCCACCCTCACACACCCTGCTTGGGCCCCTCCGCCATCAAGCCTGTCCACTGAGGCACCCTTTTAACTGCTCTTCACATCTCTAGGCTTTAATTTACAGTCTTCCTAAAACCCACTTCCATCTTTGCCCTGCTGCAACAAGCTCCAAGGACTCCCCACATCCACAAGATAAAATTAATTCCATGAAGTACCTGTCAAAACCCTTGACAAATGAACCAGGCCCAAACTCACCTTTCCAATCCAACCCACCACCTAGTCCACACATAAGAAACACGCTGTTGCTGTGGCCTGTTTCCTGTGCTCACCCTCGTCTTACAAATGGTGGTGACAAGCATAGCTGAAGAGTCAGGCAGCCCTACGTTTGAGTTTAACTCCATCACTTAATACCTCGTGTGACCCTTGATAAATTTCTTTAACCTCGATAAGCCTAGTAAGTTTTTCCACCTGCAAAACAGAGATAATAATAACACATATCTCATAATGATAGCATGGGCGAGATAATCCATGTAAATGCTTAGCACAGTGCCCGGAATGTAACACATACTCATTGTTCACTTTTTAAATTACCAAATTAATTCTCAGCAGCTCTTTAAGACAACACCCAAATTGCATTTGAATCTAGAAACTTTATATAGACCGAAGAATACCTCTACAAACTCCTCTGACCTTCCATTTCCAAACATAATTTCATCTGTTCTTCAACCTTGTTATTCTTGTTTTCCTCTACCTAAAACAGAAGCTTCTTCAGACTATTAACTGTGTATTATTCTACCTATATCCCCTCTCAAACATTATTTCTGGGCTAGACACATAACTGGCCCTCAATGAATAGGCTCTAGCCCAAGTACAAAAATATTTTCCCATTCTAAGCTCATCTACATTACATTTTATAAAGTACTTATTTGGCATTTATAAATATCTTTTATTATCACTTAAATTTTAAGTCTTAATGTTAAGCACCAATTGAATACTTTCAAAAGATTGAAATCCTATTCTATATCTGACTCTTTTCCATAGACTCCATTCCAATGAGTCTCAATCTTAGTTGCATATCAAAAGGACTTTAATTCTCACGCCTCACAACCAGAGGTTCTGATTTACTCGCCCTGTGGAGGGGTTTGGGAACTTTATTGTGCAGCCAGAGTTGAGAAGTAACTTATAACCAAACACAACTCACAATTCAACAAATTCCTGTTGATTTACTGATTGGCAAACTTGTGGAGCCAAATGAAACCTCCCAGTCTTCCTGTCTCTGGGTTAATAAACCTTTCTTCTCTAAACTTTCCCTTACATGGGCTTTGTCCTAATTCTTACTGTTCTATTCCTTATTCCACTCAGAACATTATTAGCCCACAATTCAATTACAGAGTTGCCTTCCTAGCGCAGCTCTCCAAAGATTTAAGCACTATTTGTTGACCCTAACTTCATCATGCCCACATTGTCCTCAGCTGCATCCACTCTGTGCTAGTCCTTAGACACTTGGCTCCACACAGCATGCCACCAGACCCCCGAGAGACCATGGAATCTGTGTGTCACAGACCTAAATTCAAACCTGTCCAAGAATGTACTTGGAAAGAATCTTGTTATAATCCAGGCTCATCTATAATGTGGCCATACTGCTTATACTATGAAGAGGAGATGATCTCAACATCCATGACCCCCAGCAGCTTTGGACTAAGCAGAATAAGATGGAGCAGAAAGCAGAGGAGTTGAGTGGACATCTGTGTGCAGAACCCTGAAGTCAACCCCACTGCAGCTCAGCCCTTCCAACCCCAGACACAGACATACTCAGTACCCCCAGCCACCAGAAAAGTGGAGCATTCTTCTCCATGAAGACCAAAAGGCCACAGAAGAAGATCTAGTGGCACTGAGATTTATGGGTCCCCGACAAAAGAGCTTGCTCCCTGTCTAGACACCGCCTGGAGCAGTCCACCTATTGAAGGGGTAACCACACATCCATTCATGCACACAGGCCCTTCCTCTTCCATGGGGTAATGTATCATATTTGTTATGAAAAGATAGCAGGTCACCAAATTTGAGGAAAGCCTCAAACATGAAGGCCAGAAATCAAACAAAGGGAAAAGAGTATTGGTGCAACAAGAAACAATCAGGAAGTAGAAGGAAAACTTATAAAGAAAACTATCATTAACACCCTTAGAAGAAATAAAATATTGTATTCAGGAAACAGGATGCTGTTTTACAAAAGGGACAATTAGAGCAGGGCAGAACTTTTGAAAAGTAAAAATTTAATTTAATTCAGGAAAACAGAAAGCAAAAGTTGGAAGGAAGATGGAGTTGCTTTGAAACTTTAAAGTAGATTAAAAGTGCAAGGATACAGAGCAGAATATTCATAACAGTAAAGCAAAGAATGCAGAGAATAATATTAGTGGCCATTCTAAACATTTCTTATTTCATCATGCCCACATTGTCCTCAGTTGCATCCACTCTGTGCTAGTCCTTAGACACTTGGCTCCACACAGCATGCCACCAGACCCCCGAGAGACCATGGAATGTCTCTTTGTGAATGTGCATATGGGGTAGTTTGGACTATGAACGCCTCTCTTCTTTCTGTCTCTTTCCTGCCCAGCTGCCTGAAAGTAGGCAGTTTCCTCTGCCATGTGCTCACCCTCATGAACTAACTGTGCCATCACAGTCATGTGCTGATGCTGTCAGCCAAAATAAACCTTTCCTCTTTATAAATTGTTTAATCTCAGGTATTTTGACATCGTGATGGAAAATTAACACAGTACGTTTAACTTTTCATTTACCCTTGTGACAATCTCCTATCCACATTATAGATGAAACTATGAGGCCTCAGCTAAGTTAAATAACTTCATCCACAGCCTTACAGCTGCACACATGAGGGTCAAGAGCCAAAGCTTTGTGGAGAGAAAGAAAGGAAATGAGAGGATGGACCCAGGAATTGCAATATTCAACTAACAGGAGGCTAAAAAAGGAAAAGGAAGGGGAAAAAAATATAAACTAAGGAGTTATCATAAAATATTCCCAAGCTGAAGACCAACTGGACCGAAGTATCAGCTGCTCTTAACAATGACAGAAAAGAGACTCATCACAGTGCACTATTATTCTAAAATGTCAGAAAACTGAGCAAAGAAATAAAGTCCTACAAGTTTCCAAGGGCCCTGGATGAGGAGACACAAAACCAGGCCACACTTTTGATATCATAATAAAAGCGTAATAAAAAACAGTTACTGGTAAAAATTTCTCTAGGGAAGAACTTAACTTTCACTAGACCTTCCAAGGTTGCCACTTTGACAAATGGTGAATGGACAGCAATTACTTCACCAAATATACTTCCTTGTTACTGCAGCTACTTGCAAAAAAGAAAAACATGTCTATTGTCCAGTCAGCTTGACAGCCAAGGTTGAGTATGTATGGGGAGTATGGAGGTCAGGGTTCTAGAAAAACTATTTAAAAGTTGTACTTGACCCTTTAGAAAAAAATTGAAGAATTCACTGAAAGCAAATACTCAGGTCCAAGTTTTTGTAGCATACTTAGGCTAATCAATAGAAGGCATGGACTACCTCTCACATACTTCCTTGAACACAAGACAGAGGAAGGTAATCAGGCAGGAAAACATGATTCCCTTCCCCAGGGAGAGCATTAAATTCCAGAGTATGCTGTCTTTTGAAGCAAAGAATGTAAATTATTAAAGGGAGAGACAGGCTGCTCAAAATGTTTCTAACAGTGCTTGTGTCATCAGCCCTGGTATCTTCTGGCTCCCACTTAAGTCATTTCACATTCTGGATGGTGAATCCACAGACCTTTGATTAGCCTGAGAGCCACAAAGGCTAGTCATGGAGATTCGTTTGAGCCTAGGAGTTCTGGGTTGTAGTGTGCTTCACAGATCAAGTGTCCACACTAAGTTGGAATCAGTATGATGACCTTGCAGGGGCCAGGCACCACCAGGTTGCCAAAGGAGGGGTGAGCCAATCCAGGTCAGAAACAGAAATGGAGCAGGTCAAAACTCTCGAGCTGAGAGCAACAAAGGTCACTGCGCTAATCTCTTAGGGTTTCATGTTTAACATATTCTGAGTGTTTAAATGAAAACCTTCTCATGGAATATACAGTCAAAAACACCACTCATTGAGCATGGAAGTCAAAATATACATATGATCTCTTAAGGAGCTTACAGTGTATATAGAGAGAGGAAAGAAATAATCCAATAACCATGTATGTAAACATAGATTCACAACGTGGGACATGCACCATAGAAGATTGCTGTGCTTTGGTTAAGTGTCTCCCAAAAGTGCATGTGTTAAAGGTTTGGTCCCCAGGATGGCTCAGTGGGTGTTGGCAGAACCTAGTCTTTTGAAGGTGCTTAGGTCATCAGAAGTGTGCCCTTGCCGCTCTTGAAAGGGACTGTGGGATCCTAGTCCCTTCCCCTTTCTCGTTTTCACTTCCCAGCACAAGATGAGCGGTTTCATTCCAACCTCACACTCCTGCCATGATGCGCTGCCTCACCACAGAACCCCCATAAGGGGGCCCACCAATTCTGGACTGAAACTTCAAATGTTGTGAGCCAAAATTAACAGGACCAAATTGTAAACCTTTTTTCTTTATAAGGTGACTGACTATCTCAGGTATTGTGTAGTAGAGAGAGAAAGCTGACTAGCGGAGATAAATGGGTTGAGTAATAGAGACTGACTCTATACCTCATTGAGGTTTGAGGGTTAGGAGGTAAAGATAAACCAAGTCTCTGAAGAGCAAACATTTTAGAACTCTGAAGGTTAAGGAGAAGCTGCTAGAGAAAAATGGTTCCAGATAATGCATCACATACATAAAGGACCAGAAATATGGAAAGATTTGGTATATTCTAGGAACAGCAAAGAGGACATGATGAATATAACAGGAGTTAGAAGAGATAGGCAAGGGTCAGGTCAGGCAAGATCGGGCAGGCGCTGTGAGCCCTACACGTTGCCTGACATACTCAGATTGATTCGTTGCTATATTCCAGAACATGTGAGGGGCCTGGGCTCAAATTTTATTATTTCTTTGTAAATATTTTTATCTAAAATTTAGCTAGAAACAAAAACTATTCTTATCAAATCTTGCATGTCACAAATGAAAGTATTACACTTTAGGACATAATCAGCACCTTTAAAGCTTGGGATGGGCTAAATCAACCGATCTAATATCTTCCAATGGCTTTGGGTTAGGATGCAGTCTCTAGCATGGTCTGCAAAGCTCCACTTGCCTCTCCATCTTTTTCACTCATCAGTGGACACAACCTCCAGGTTGAGCTTTCAGTCATCCAAATACCCCAGGCCTTTCCATACCCTGTGCACTTGCACGTGTTCTTCTGTTCACCTGGTTCTCCTTCTTCACCTGGTTAGCTTTGCTTCCTGTTCCAGGTTTTAACCAGGACACCAAACCCTCCAGAAATACTTATCTGATCCACTCCACACCCACTTCTATCAAGAGTGAGGGATAAGCACCCTCCTTTTGCTCAAGCATTTCCATTATAACACTTTAGCACATTAGATTGGTAATTTTTGTGTATGTATCTTTCCTACAGAGCTGAAGATGAATTTAAACACTCAAAGCTGTAGCTATATCCAAAGCAACATCTTAAAAATAGCATCTAGAAGTAGGCTGAATATTTAGTAGGCACTCATGATTTACCAAATGATTGAGTCTATCACACTGTATATTGTATAGCTAATGTTTAACAGTTGCTTGTACAGTGGGAATGGGTGAAAGATAAAGCTAACTATAGTTGAAAAAGAGCTAAGTCAAGTTGATGCTTTGTTAACAGAAAGGCAAAACACGGATTGTGCAGACAGTGGTGGGTACAGTTATTGGAGCCAGGCTTTATTTAAGCTTTGACTGTCCAGAAGAGGGTGCTAAGATCAGGGAGAATTTTAAACACAGTGTCATCTCAGACATTGCTATGGAAACTACCTTATAACTTTCCAGAGTGGAAAAAGCTGTATCTTATTCACTAGCATTCTTAGTAAGTAGCATTTCCACAAAACTGATGCTTAGGCAGGCATGGTGGCACACAGCTGTAATCACATAGCTACTTGGGAGTCTGAGACAAGAAGATTGCTGGTTCAAGGCCAGCTTGGACAATTTAGCCAGACTTTATATCAAAATAATTTTTTTTTAAGTTAGGGATATATCTTAGGGTTAAAATGGCTGCCTATCACCCATTACTGTAGAAAACAAAAACAAAAACCAGATACTTGACTTAGGTTTATTGAATGTGTTCAATGAACATGCATGGAGTTTTATGTAATATAAATGCACAGGGAGATGAGTTGTCCTCCTCCACACCAGCTGATTACAGCAAAGGGTGACAAACACCCTTGCAGTCTGTGAAGACAGGCCCTACAGTATGTGGGAGGTCAAACAAAGTGACTTCTCAGGTCTTATTCTGCTGTCTCTGGTCAGAGCTCACTGTGAAAAGCAGGTTGCCCTAAAAACTGAAAGCTTTTCCTCTACAGTCAGAAATAAGACAAAGATGTTCATTATCACCACCCCTATTCAATACTCAAAATTTTAGCCAGTACTCAAAACCTTAGCCAGATCAATCAGGAAGAGAAAGAAATAAAAGGGATACATATAGAAAAAGAAGAAGCCAAACTAACATTTGCAGATAACGTGATCCTTTACAGACTCCTAGCACTATCAAACTCAGCAATATGGCAAGATATGAAAGTCACACAAAAATCAATAGTGTACACCAATGATTAACCTGCAAAAAAATTAGGAAAACAAAACCATACACAACACAACAGCCTCAAGAAAAATTAAATTCTTAGGAATTAACCTAGCCAAAGAAGTGAAAGAGCTCCAAAATGAAAGATACAGTAAGAAAATCAGAGACGATCAAAGAGGACATCAGAAAATGGAAGCATGTCCCCTAGTCCTGAATAGGCAGAACCAATATTGTAAAAATGGTCATACTTCTGAAACTGATATACAGATTTAATACACCCCCAATACCAAAAATACCAATACCAAAAATACCAATAACAAACCAAAAATACCAATAACATTTTTCACAGACTACAAAAAAACAATACTAAAATTCATATGGTACCTGAAGAGACCCAGAATAGCAAAAGAAATCCTGGGCAACAAAAGCAAAGCGGGAGGCATCATAATCCCAGATTTCAAGTTATATAGCTACAGTGAATTTTTTTAAACGACATGGTACTATCACAAAAACAGACATGTGTATCAGTGGGGCAGGTTAGTGGGACACAGAAACAACCCCAGGCACATTCAGCCATTTCATCTTTGACAAAGTGATCAAAACATACTCTGGAGGAAAGACAGACTTTAGAAAACTGGCTATCTACATGTGGAAGACTGACTCTAGACCCATATCTCTCACCATGTACTAAACTAAAATCAACATTAGTCTGAGATTCAAATATTAAAATAGCAACACCCTGTTGGAAGATAAAATAAATAAACATTTCTCAGAAGAAGAAATACAAATGACCAATAAATACATGAAAAAATGTTCAACATTTGGCCACTAGAGAAATGCAAATTAAAACAACATACACAGTCTATTGTACTCCAGAAAGAATGGCTACCATCAGGAAATCAAATAATAACAAGAACTGGTGAGGCAGCAGAGGAAAAGGCACCCTTCTACATTGTTGGTAGGAATGTAAACTAGTGCAAGCACTATGACAATCAGTGTGAAGATTCCTCAAAAAACTAAAATTAGAGATTCCATTCTCTTTTGAAAGTGTTAAAAGACATCATACTACAGTGATCCATGCACATCCATGTTTACAGCAGTACAACTCACAATAGCTAAGTCTTGGAAGGGGCCTACATGTCCATCAACAAATGGATGAAGGAAAGATGGTATTTACATACCATGGAATACTACTCTTCCATAAAAAGGATAAAATTCAGTCACTTGTAAGAAAATGGATGAATCTTGAGACTATAATGTTAAGTGAAATAAATCACATACACAAGTTAAATACTGTATAACTTCTCTTATATGAGAAACCCAACATATACATGTTTTGGGGGTGATACCAGGAATCAAACTCAGGTCTCTGCCACTAATACATGAGTAACCCTGAAGAAATTAACCTATTCGAGCCCTTTTTATCCATAAACTGTGAAATGAAAACAAGTGAAAACTGTGTCATAGGATTACTATAAAAATGAAGGAGATTTATGTCACTCATTAGTGAAGAGCTCTTTAAATTTTTCCTTATTATAGCACAAATGATATTAGATGCATGTGTAGTTATCATGCATTAGGACCATTCATTCGTTTTTGTTCTTTATTTACAAATTACCACATGCAAAGCACTCTGCTGTAGGTATAGTATATAGGTAAGAAACATTCTTGAGCAAAAACCTCTTTGGAGGAATTCATAATCTAGTAAAGAAATTGATAAATAATATACATAGGTACCTATAAAGTTGAGCAATGAATTAAATCTGGAATAATGAATACAGTATATGCATTTTAGCTGGGCATGGTGACACATGTCTGTAATCCTAGCACTCTGGGAGGCTGATGCTGGCAGATCACAAGTTCAAGCTCAACCTACAGAACTTAGCAACTTAGTGAAAGCTTGTCTCAAAAAAAAAGTTTTAAAGGGTTGAGATATTGCTCAGTGTGAAGGCCTTGGGTTCAATCCCCAGGACACACACACACACACACACACACACATACACACACAAATATAAGAGTTCCAGAAATTCTGTAGATGGAATAAAAACCTCTGCCTGGTGTGTTCCAAGAAGAACAGCTGGACTCAGAGTAGCAGAGAGGGCTTCGTTGCCAGAGGAGATGGGTAAGCACTGTGGGCAGAGGAGAAATCGTGACAGCCGTGACAGTGCTTACATACAAGAAAGGAAAAGTCATGGACGATAAGCAGAGACTAGCATTAAAATGCAAGACCAAATTTCTTTTCATTTCTTTTGGCTTTTGAAAGTCATCAGTTCTGTATTCTCTGAGAACCTAAGAGATGTGCCTGAGCCTTTCATTCTATCATATATACTCACCAAATAATCAAATTTTATCTATCATTGTTCAATGTAGAGTTATATCTACCCATTAGGAAAGTGTTTGCTAGTTCTGGTAATAACGGCCTGAACTAAGAACATTACAATGACATGGCTTTTGAGCACTCAGAGGCAGGGAATAAAGGGGACAAATAAAGGCTACTCCAGAGCCCCACACCTGCTCAATGAGGCAAATGATGATGCTAGGAAAGAAACAGGATGTACAAGATGGATCAAGAGGATCTGTGTATGAAAATCAACTCAGGTTACCTCTCCTAGGTGTAGGTTAAATGCCCTACTGAGGGCTGTCATTCTACTATACAGATGCCTCTCAGCATGCAGTAGGGTTATATTCCTGATAAAACTAGCACAAGTTAAATACATTATAAATTAAAAATGCACTTAGCATACATAGCCTACCAAACATCATCGATTTGCCTAGCCCACTATAAATGTGCCCAGAATACCTATGTTAGCGTAGAGTTGAGAAATATTTAACTCAAAGCCTATTTTATAATAAAATGTTCAATATCACATGTATCAAGTACTGTACTGAAAGTGAGAAATGAAGTGGCTGAGTGGGTTTACTTCCGCACAATGTAAAGTCAAAAAAGTTGTGAGTTGAACCACCAAGAGTCAGGGACCTTCTGTACTTATAATGTCTCATAACTGACCTACATCCAGCGAGAAGAAATGCTTCTGCCCAAATGCTGTGGGTCTGAGGTCTTAAACCCCACAGAGCATTAAAAGAGACAAGATTTAGCAGCATTAGATGAAAATCTCTCTCTCAGATCAAGCAGTGACCACAGGATGTACAAGATGGATCAAGAGGATCCATGTATGAATGTATATATAACCCACATATTCTTTGCATACTTCCCAATTGCATTGTTTATGCAGCTGCTCACAAACTCGGCTTCCCTGTTTATTTTCGTCCTTAGAGGAAACAGAGACGAGAGCTCTGCCTATTAGGCACAGTGAGATCAAAGAGTCCCCTAGCAGCCTGAGAGAGTGCACCACTCAGACCTTCCATCTGAGCAGAGATCAAAACGAGACTGCTGCCTTGGAATGGCTCCCCAACCAGAGCACCTGCGATAGCACCTGTCGGCTCCTCCTTCCGCTGCTCACACCAAATGGACAGGCTTTGTGTTTCCCTGGGAATAAAACATGAAATGACACTGAAGCTCTCAAAACATAAAAGATATTTCCCACCAAGTTGATTAAGACCACACTTGTATCAGAGAGCAGGTAGCATCCCTGTTGATCTACCATCCAAGGGGAGGAGGTGGGACTCAAATACAAAAAAATTCCCAAAAGGTCAGCTGACAAGCCAAAGGTTATCCAGCAATCTGTAATGGACCTGGGAAGTAGGCAGATGGCAAACACTTGCTTTCACTCTTGGGCCAAGAGGAAAAAATTGACACCCTCTGTGTTTTCTTTCCCCATCTCTGCTATGTCACCCTCTTAATTGGCTCTAATGACCTGAAGCATGACTCTAGAGTGACATTTATTCCCAGCACCATTTTGGTTGGCACAGGAGACAGGCCTGCCCTTGTAGGCTATCAAATGGCACATTGTTCATCTTAGCAGCCTGAGGCTTCCCTGGCTGCCCAGTCCAAGCTGAGTGGGCTTTGCTTCCAGGTGTGGCAGTGGCAATCGGAACTGTAACGAAAATGGCTATGTGGTAGCAAGTATGGCTTTGGGACCCAAGAGTTCTCCCTTTGGGAAATTTCAGGGTGAAATGGATACTGGATCACCTCTCATGGAATCTTTCATTGAATCATTATGTAGAGTGGGTTCCCAGTCCAGAACCCTAATCCATGTTTGGGGACTATGCTTACATCCACTGACCCTCTGTGTACAAGAAAAGGATAAGTTGCCATTAGATCCAAATTCCAGTCGTGGTTGAAGTGACCACAGCCTATCTATCTCAGCAAGAAAGAGGGTGAGGGCTGAGCCTCTGCTTTCCTACTCAGGAACCAGAAGCTCCAGCTCCACCTAAAATCTACAGCAGGAAATTTCAGTCTCTTGTTTGGTAAACATCAAATGGATAGTGAGCTGGGAAGGAGGGTACACCTGGCACCATCACCATTGGCAGGGAGGCAAGCTGAGTGAGGACTGTGGCTGAGGGTTGTAGAACACAGTAAGAAAGGGGGTTACCCCTGGAAGGCTGAGAAACCAGAAGCAGCCTTAAGGAGGAGTGGGGAATAACATTCAGAGAAAGATACAGATTTCATGTAAGCCTGTAAAGGTGATCCAGTGCAGGAGATTGGCCAATTTCCATGATTAAAATTAAGCTTGCAATCTTCCCCTCCTACATCCACTCCTATTTCATTCACCATATATTCTGCAGGCAAGAAGCAGGGAAAAGAAAGAAACCATTTCTAAGTAAATGACTAACAGTGACTACCCTGCCAAACAGCCAGCTTCTGATGAAGAAGCTTGAAGAAGGTAGAAAAGCCATTGGAGCTGGGAGCTCTAGGCAGCAGCAAAGCTGCAGGAGAGGCAGCTGCATCTCAGGGATTGGTGCACCTTATTCCAGGGGCACTGTAAGTTTTCCCACAGCATCATTACACAACCACTTCTCCAACCATGCATGTGCACAGGGAAGTGATTTATAAGCTGCCCTTCTTTTCTGAACAATTTACTTACTGCTACTTCTTGGCTCCTTGCACGGCCTAATCACTTTCTTCCTGGAATGTCTCAAGTTTTGATAGACCTTAAGCTCCTTGAGGACAAGGACTTGACTCACGGGCTTTTTGTGGTTCTGTTTGTTTTGGATCTCACAGAGGTTTTGTGGCGGTCGTTTTGGATCTTCCTCAGCGTCTATAATGGTATCCTGCACACTTCAAGCATTCGGTTAGCAGTTGTTGACCAACTGACTGATTTCTCCTGTTGAGAGCTTACTGGGAACCTCAGACAAAAATGAGGTTCTGACCACTAGCAGCTCTTCAGTATTTACAAATATAGTGAGTAGTTTCATAAATAGCTCATTTCTCTCTTTACAAAATCCTAAAAACAAAAGGAAACTACTATAACCCCTTTTCTACAAATGGGGAAGCAGTGACATTCTAATATTAAGCAGCTTCCTAGTTGTGCACGAATTTTACATTCACTCACTTATTCATCCAGACAGCTGTTGAATGTGTATATGTACTAATACATGACACTCGGTTTACACACACATTTGCTAATTAAACCACCATAACAATCCTGTATAGTAGGCATTCACATGCCTTTTTCAGAGACAAGAAAGCAAGCATTCAGAGACTAAGTAATCTGCCCAAGTTAACAGAGTAAGAGATAGTATTCAAAAGAGGTCTGTTGCCCAAAGCTGTAGGCTATTTTTAATAATATACAACAATGCTTCTCAAAGAGACTTCAAGACAGAGCCAGGCTGAAAAGCCAAATTCCACAACTCCACAGAGAATCATTTCATTTCATCTCACACTGCAATAATTTGTACTTGTTCACACACTTCTATATCAGGATATCTATGTCTTCTGCATAGATTGCATTGACACCTGAAATATTTCTTAATAATTTAAAGAGATAAATCCACTTTGTTTTAACCTGGATTTCAAGTGGTCTCCACCAGAAGTCCTATCCATTATCCAACTTCCTCAAAACCTCAGTCCCTCTACTTTCCCTTAAGCCGAAAGACAGGTGCTCACCGTTCTGTCATACTAAAAATGGGTACGGTTGACATATCCACCTCTAACAAATTTTCTCTTTCCTACTCTAGCCAAGTGTCTTGCAAGACTATATTTCTCTTTCTCTTTTACCATTAGCTCCTAAATGGATGACAATGTTAATTCATCCCAACCATTCCAATGAAAATGATATGTCAAGCAATGACCATTTCCAGATGCAGCAGATGTGTCTGAGTGTGGAGCGGGAGCGTGCATTCCTGACACACTCCTATGCTGCTGGCACTGCAGGATGAGTGCCATGAGCCAAACTTTGAGTAGCGCTGCTTTGAACACTTCAGTCTTTGCTCAGCTGGGTCCCTCTGTTTCAGTGAATACCACTAATGGCTCATTCTTTCAAAATTTTCTTCTTGACCCTCTTGTCTGATTTTTCTTTTACCTCTCTGGCTGGAGTCTTGCTTAGGTTTCTAGAATCTCTCCTTCTTATTAAATGTTGGGATTCCTAGGGCTCCACCCATGGCCCACTATTGGCCCTAGTTCATCACCTCTTGCCTCCTAAGGGATTCTTCCGCCGTCAATCTTATCTTTTCCAAACTTATCCTCCACAATGATTCTCCCCAAACCCAAGCCCACTTATGTTATTACCTTGTTTAAACCCATTTGTGCTGTTCAATGAGTTCTCTAGGACCCGTGGAATAAAACCTCCATGGCAGGGCCCCTTCCTTTCCAATCTCACTTCTGGAAACTTTCTTTCTATATTTTATATTCCATTAATATTGATCTGCCCATAATTTCCAAACATATGCAATACTGTTTCAAGCCACTTTATCTTTGGTCATATTGTTTCCTCTTTTCAGAATGTCCCCAGCCTAACCTCTCCTGGTTAATTCTTATTCATCCTTCATGACTGTGAAGCTCAGATTTTCTCATCCAGAAAATATTCCTCAGCCTCTTCCTACTCCCTCTGGCACAGAGTGAGCTAAATCCCCTCCTTTGTACTCCCACAGTGCTCCATGCTTATTACCTCTTTTACAACACACTCCAGCATAAGTCAACTGACTTCTAATACATTTATGTCCCTTTACTATTCAGTAGACTCTGAGGGAATAATTCATCTTTATAGCTGCTCCCTCAACCTAGCAAAGCCACTAGAGTCAACGAATGTTTTCAGAGCTAACCTAAGCCTCTTTTGCTTCTCTCCAAAATGCAGGTACTTATGAGTCAGAAATACCTGTGTTCTCAAGGTCTGTGGTTCCAACCAAAGAATCAGCTTTTTATACTTAAAAGCAGAAGCAGCTGGCTTAGAGTCAAATTTGTCCTATTGAGTCTCCAAACCACTTGCCATCCATTTGCCCTCTCTGGTCAATATGCAAATCTTCCCACAAGGACAGCAATCCAAATAAGATGCCTAATTAACTGTGCTGCTGGAGCACCTATAGAGCTGGACAACTGTATGTTATGAATGCAGTACTGCCCGTACTCATCCAGGCAGACATGAGCTGATCCCAAGAACCCCTATCCACCCAGTCTGTCATGTTTCCTGAAGTTACTAAGAAGAATGGATGTACTTGGCCTCTTTCAGAAAATATCCCTAGTGTTGAATTGCAACCCCCTAACAGCAGTTTAAGGAGGCAAAGCAGTCCAGCATGGTTTCTGTGAGTCACAGTGTTACAGAGGAACAAGTTATGCCAGCCTTTCAAGAACAAGCAAATCCATCACTGTACAGGCCCCTTCTTTCACATCTCAACACAGCCAGATGGTTCACTGTTATGTAAACATGCTACAGGGTACTCACAAACTAAGATGCTGCAGTGTCACTAGGAAATGTAATCCTATGGGACCGCCATTGTATGTAGAGTCTACTGCTGACAGAAATACCATTATGCAGCTCATGCCTA
The DNA here is from genome assembly GCF_000276665.1 of Chinchilla lanigera. Taxonomy (NCBI): domain Eukaryota; kingdom Metazoa; phylum Chordata; class Mammalia; order Rodentia; family Chinchillidae; genus Chinchilla; species Chinchilla lanigera. The sequence continues at coordinate 30,368,065 of NW_004955412.1, read as the reverse complement.
TATGGGATCTGAACTCAAACGCAGTATTTACCAATGGTCCTGAACTGAGTTCTGTGAAAAGAGAACTGATACATTTCCTGCCCTCTTGTGCATAATCTTGATGAATTTAGCTGATCAAATGACATATGAGCCAGAATAAAAACTACTTAGACATGAAGCTGGGCGTGATGGTGCATGCTTATATTCTCAGATACTTGGAAGGCTGAGGAAGAAGATCATAAGTTCAAGGTCAGGTTATGCAACTTAATGAGAGAGCTCATCTTAAGATAAAAAAAATTTTAAAAGTCTGGGGATATAGCTCAGAATTCCTGGGTTCAACTCTAGTACTGCAAAACCAAAAAAAAAAAAAAAACAAACAAAATTCAAACATGAAGCTCTAAAACTCAAGAGGAATAACAGTGATACAGCCTTGAATTCACCTGTCACAACTAGATTTTTTTTTTTTTTTTTTGTGGTTTTTCTCCGGTACCGGGAACCGAACTCATGACCTTGCGCTTGCCAGGCAGACAACTAGATTTTAATGATTTGCCAAGAACTGTAAATGTGTAAGCTCTTCATTAAATTGGCTTTAGCAAATAATTATTAAGTATCTGCTTAGAACAGACAAATATTCATATAGAATAATGTTTTACGCTTTGCTAGGTTTCCTACTTGGTATTTAAGACACTCCAAGTACCTTACCAAGGAGGTTGACATCTCTGTTCAAAAAGAGAAAGTTCAAAGGAAGGGTAACAACCTAACTATGTCAGTCTTGGGGCTCATTGCAAAATTGAATGCAGCACATCGAATGAGCCTCTATTCCTGGTAAAACACAAAGCCCAAATCTCATCAAGAGATGTAGATAACATTCTGAGCCTCCAAGGTAGTAATTACAGAAAAAGTATGAATTTATGAGGGATCCATAAGGCAGGATGCAAGAGCTACAAAAACACACACAATTCACCATAGCAGTCTGCACTGTGTGTCTACTGTATGCGCAAGTATGAGGTTGAATTTATGCAAGTTTAAAAACACAACTTATGGGGAAGTGCAAGGCCTGAGGTTCAATCCCATCACTGCAAACAATTATCATAATCATAGCCACCATCATCATAAATAAAAACTATATAAGTATGTATAAACTGTAAGTATGTATAGATATTTGAAATCATATTATCATTAATAGTCAATATGCCTTATACAAAGACACTTATGACACTATATGTACATATATATAGTAAGATATAAATATCCCACCATACACTAGGGGTAAGAAAATAATTACCCTTAAGATAAAGAGATACTCAACCATCAAGAAATGTTCAATTATATTCATTACAGCATTCAGAAAAAGACACTTGTTCACCTTAGCCACACTCTGCCTCTGGTGGACCACTCTTTCCATCCTCTCCACCTGTCCTGCAGGCTGGCTTCCTTAGCTGCTCCATCTCGGTAAGATTAGGTGCCCTCAGCAAACCCGTCTACTCCATCAAGAAATCTGTCACATGAAGTTGTACCGGTAGCTGCATATTCACCTATCTGTATCTCCCAAGAAAAGGAGGGCAGGGACTTTCAAATGCAGGTCACTGTCACATCTCCAGCCCTAGCATGACACATGGTGGGGAGGGTGTCACTCAATAAGAAAAATTCAAAGAGAATTTAGTTGAAACAAAAGGGCTGTAAGATTTTCTTGGTTGTAAACAGAAAGTTCCGTGAGGATCATTCCATCATTTAAGGTTTAAATGCAGATACAGGTTGAGTATCCTTAACTCCAATGCCTGAGACCAGCATGTTCAGATTTGAAGGTTTTCAAATTCTGGAATGTTTTCATAGGCTTCACTGATTGGGTACCCCTAATCCAAAAATCCAAAATCTCAAACTCTGAAATCTTTTGAGCTTCATGTCAGTTTTCAGATTTTATTTTATTTTATTTTTTTTAGATTTTAGATTTCAGGATGCTTTGGTTTTCAGATTTTTCTGACTAGGAATGCTCAATTTATATGCTAAGTTTTTGATAAACATGGTTAAAATCTGATTTTGGATAAAATTCCCCCCAAATCACAACCACCTCTACAATTTACTGTGCACAAATAGAAGCAGGTGAGCTTATTAATAATTTTATTTCTAAATAGGTCAGCATCCTTAAATAATTCTCTAGATATTTTTAGGGCATTTTTCAGTATCTGCTAGCATTGGCTAGATTCTTTCATTAAAAAATGTTTAATATCCATTATCCACAGGTGGTAAATTCTCTTAGCTTCTTGGCACTTTTCCTTTGTGAAAGTTTTAAAACGTTTTGCAGGTCTGGTCATCAAATTTCTGGGTCACTTAGGTGGCCTTAATCATGCTGTCTCTACTCCATAGAAGTTTAATTACGAGAGATGTGGAGTAGCAGGGTGAAGAGCTCCAGGGGCTGGTAGGATCCTGATGGTAATCGCATCAGCCTTTCTTCTAGGGCATCATGGGACTAAGGGCTCAAGGGTTCCAGTCTTAGGAGACACAGACACTGTCTGCAACTGCAAGTTCAAATCCCATGCCCTGTAGCTCTTAGTGTCCTCTCCAAATTCCAGCATATTCTATTACTGCAATTTCTTTTTCATGTTTAAGCTGTTGTGAAGAGTTGCTATGCACTGTTTAACAGCTGCTGTGCAACCCCTATCCTCCCACTCAAATAGGTTACACTTTAGTCTTATAGATTAACTTGAAATGCACCATTATCCCTCATGATGAAGTATAATCAAAATGAATTTAGAGAATTTTTTATACCAGCAGACAGTTTACTATCTATAAATAAGACCTTAAATGCTAAGAATCTTCAAGCTAGAGCAGATCATTCCAGATACTATGTCGTCTATTAACTAAGTGTGACCAGCTGCATATTATAAATATTAGACCAAAAAATGTTGGGGGCAGGCAGAGCAGTAACATCTGAAAATTGCAGGGTCTGGGGATCTCTACACAGGAGAAAGTTAAATCGTGCACAGGAAGCAGGGAGAGATTCAGCAGAAAATTTATCACTTAGAGTAAAAAAAAGTACTGGAAAGGAACAGGATTCTCGGCAATTTAGTAAGGTTCAAAACTATACTGTTATGGCCAGCAAAGTGGCAGAATGGTTGGAAGCCCTGCATTTGGTCCCCAGTACTAAAACACAAACAACAAACAAACAAATAAAACCCAGCTTTTAACATCTAGGTTCCAAAATACACATTAGGTGCTAGAAACGCAAAAGCGAAGAAGGTATAATTCTTCCCTGAAGGAAGATCAGAGACGCCTAGAAAAAGACAATCAAATAAAAAATGTCAGTACGGTGTATTAAATAAGCTGGTGCTACCAGAGCACAGGGAAAGACGGCAGCTCATACACAAATCTATCAATCACTATTCCCTCCACCCTTGTGAGTGTTGGTTTCTCTGGCTTTCTAACAAAGAGCTGTGTAAACATTTTAAAACTATATTTCAAAAGTACATTGTTTTTTCCATAGAAATTCAAGAGATTTAGCTCATTCAGCATCTTCAACAAACCCAGGATCGGAACTGGTGGGAAACCTATTTCACAGTTGAGGAAGAAAAAGCAGATGGACAAAGCTTTTGAGCAGCTCACCCACAGTCACTGAGTCCAATCCATGCCGTCAGACTCAAGTCCAGTTGTGTTCCTATCACATCCTTGGAACACATTTTAAGCTACAGGGATTTCTCCTTAAACAGAAGAAGAAAGTCCAAACCCACCCCTTGGCAAATGCAGGGCTCACCAGCTCCCCAGGGATTAGAGGAGGGAATTTCTTCCATGCTGAACCATGGCTATTTCAGGATGGGGGCACAGGGACAGGGAGGGATGTGGCCCTGGACGGGTGTGACAGGGAGGGCCAGGGAAGATTCCAAGAACATGAAAAGCCTCACACCCAGCCCTAAATGCAGGACCTCACTGCCCATTAACCCAGTCTGATCTAAATGACCTCATTAAGGTCTCTCTTGCAAAGCTGCCGCTTCCTTAAGAGGGAAAGCCTCAGGACCGTGTGTGGACAAGCTGCGGAGGGACGCGGGTGCCGTGATTTGTTGACACAGCAGCAGGATCCTTTAAGCTGAGTACTTGTCTTGAACACCACTGGTGGTAGGCAAGTTGTAAGACAGAGGAAAATTGTCAACTCCAAAGAGCATGCTATGGGAACTAAACAAGATCTCTCCAGGCTTGGCATAGTCAGCAGGGTAGAGAAAAACACCTTCAAAAATCAGACCTCAAAATTGTCATTAAAGATTGCACTAATGATTTTGTTTTTTATGTGATATTCAATAATTTAAAGTAAGATGCACTGAAGCAAAAAATTGTGCTGAAAACAAGCTTGTGGCTTTCTAATTTAGAAATGAAATGACAGATTTATATACCTATTTTAGAGAAGTTATATTTAAAGGGCATAGCAGGACTCTGTGTGATTTTGGTTAAGTGATTTCATTGCTCTGGGTATTGGTTTTCTTTATAGTTAAAAAAACAGACTACAGATTCTTGCCTTCCCTAGATGTTTATGCTTTTGTATAACTCTATAGATTACTCCAAAATGCTTTTAAGGTCTGTCTTTTTAAGCTGAAAACTATTAAAAATAATACTTTCTTTGCCAGTCTGCAAATAAACAAGAATGGGGCAGAGACCATCTGACCTATCAATGTAGTATTTTTTATTTGTTGCTCTAGAAAACCTTATTTAATGTTTAATATAGAGAAGAAAGTATATATTCCACATTCTAACTAGAATTATTTAACCTTTCTAAAGTTATATTGTTTAAATATTTAGGAAAATCTTCACTATTAAAAGATCTATTTTCTAGTAAGTTTTACCATAAAAGACTTAATTTATTTTAGAGAATAAATAAGTGTTCAATTCTGGAAAAAGAATCAACAATTCCAGCAAGTAAAAATAAACTCATTTAAAAGGTAATTGTCCCAAAATGAAAACTGCATCTATTTGTACAAGGAATGAACATAATTTCCATTAAACTGTAGGAACAACAATTTCATTTATGTGAGTCTTCCAGATTGTCAGTTGAAAAGGAATCTTATAAGAGTGTTCAAAGTAGTAATATCTGTAATAATAATAATCAGTGGAGTCAACTCCAGACGTCCGTAAACAGAGTGGGTAAAATGAGTGTGGTGCCCTCACCCGTCATGCACTAAGGCAGCAGTAAAGACGCGTGACTCACACAGACCCACACAAAAGCAAAAGGAATCCTAGAAACAATGCTGTGTAGAAAAGCAAGTCACATAAAACACATACCTGCATGTGATTACACTGACATAAAGTTCAAGCACAAGCAAAGCTAAACAGTGTATGATTTTGGAATCAAATGACAAAACTGCAGACAAAAACAGCATCGCACGGAGGACTGAGACTTTTGTGTTCTAATGGGAACAACATCAGATGGGTACTCAGGAAACTTCAGAGGAAATGTTATCCTTTTCTTAACTTTCTAGCACTGCACATAGCCCAGAAATTTTTTTTAAAAAAAGTAGGTAAGAAAAATCAAGTCAGCCACAAATAAAGAAAATCAGAATTTAAAAAGTACATATATTGCTGAACACCTAATCTGTAGCCAGCATCTAGACTTTATTTTTTTAAATAAATGATTCAGGAGGCCAAGATCCAAGCGGAGCAACAGGTTTCCCCAAGTATAACACAAGGTGTAGCTTTGTCTTCTGCTACTTTATCCATGTGTTTTCAGTAGTGGGTTTTTTTTTTTTTTCCTTATTAGTATCACAGAAGCCAGAGACTATATCTCAATGTAGTTCTCTCTGTATAACCCATCCCCTCTTCCATACTGTCCCTCCTCAGGAGAGGTGAACCACTCTGCCCCACTATATCTGCTTTCTTCTCCATCGAAGGAGAAAAATTACCATATTAGGAATTAAATGAATTAATTCAGGTGACGCATTCAGATCAGCACCTGACACGCATATCATACAATTGCTTGTTGTGATATGTGTTTATTATTGCTCCTGTAATTGTTTTGTGAACCTAATCTTAGATTTGAAGTAAGATCATCTGAGGTAGCATGAGCCACACATCTCTTTGAAGTAGAATTTACAAACCAACATCAACACTTTCTTTGTGAAACGGATCAATTTGCCACTTGTGCACGCCCCTCTCCCTCTCTCTTCCTTTTAGAGGTAAGGGCTAAATTTAAAGCCTCCTCAGACCTCTGGTTGGGTAACCAACAAGGCATAAGAGGTTGCAGCCAAATCAGATTAATTTTACTTTCTCCCCTCCCCAGGGGATCGGCTGACTCAGGGGCTCTGCTGACACAAAGCCTCAGCCTGGTCCTAAATGCCTAGATGTAATAAGAAAGCCATGGAGGCCCCTAGGGAATCATGCTTCATCCTTACTGAAAGGCCTGGGAGTGCCTGACCTTTGGTAGCTGAAAATTTTTAGGCATGGATGCATTTCTGCAGTAGAATGGATGGCCACAATTAAGTGCTTTATCTATCTACGCAAACTCTTTCCTGTAGGGATATGGTAACATGACTTCATAACCTTTACTCCTATTATGTCTAGGGATGGCATCAGGTTAGAGTCAATTAAGAAACATATGTACTGTCATCTGAATCTCACACTGAAAATATCAGTAGTGTTCAGACTCCTGACCTCTCCTCAGTTGTCATCCTCAGATGCCTTCTGCAAAAACCTGTGTAGGTTGGAACAGCAAAGAGAAAGTCCCAGACCCCCTTTACTGAATTCCCAAGCACTTTATTGTGGTAGAATCCCAATCTCTGTGTTGTAAATATGTCTGAACCCTCTGTCAGTATAGAAAAACAAAAATTATTTCTGGAAAAGTTTGGAAATTTATCCTTAGAACCAAGAGCCTGATCTCAACTTAAGAGTCCTCGCAAAATTCCCCACTAAATCCAATTCTCAGGCCTTTCACATATCACAGGGTGATGACAGAACCCTAGACTGTGATGGGTCAAAGGAGGTATTTTTGTGGGGTGGGATGAGGTCATATGTTGTGATATTTTACAAATGAGAACCCTGCTTCCAATAGTTTCACTCAAGTGTCAGCAACCTTCCTAGAAAGGGTCAGAGAGTAAATATTTTAGGTTTTGTGAGCTCCACTCTCTGTCACAACCACTCACCTCTGCCCATATGGCACAAAAGTTGCCATAGAACAATAACAAATTAACACATACAGCTGTGTTCCAATAAAATGTCTATATATGGACACCAGTCTTTGAATTTCATATAATTTTCACAAGTCATGAAATACTATTCTTTCAATCTCTTTGCAACTATTTTCAAATAGTTAACTGCAATTCTTAGCTCAAAGCAGCAGAAGAATAGAGCATAAGCCAGATTTAGCTAGCCCCTCCATCCAGTTGTCTATAGAGCACAGTAATACACACAATTTCCAGAGGCTGCTTAGCTTCCCTCCCACTCGGGATCATCAGATCTTTATCTTTTTGAAGCATAAGTTAAAACTTCTTAATCAGTTACACATACCCTACTGCAATGGGGAGGTAAATCTCATTTTATCAGTAGCAGATACTGAGGCTTTGGAACCTCACAATCAGCAAGGGCCAAAGAAGAAAGGGGTTTTGTTTGATTTTGTTTGGTTTGGGTTTGTTTGCAGTGCTACGGATTGAACACAGGCCTTGAGCATGCTAGGTAAGCATTCTACCATTGAACCACACACCCAGCCCAAGAAGAGAGGTTTTAGACAGGATTTTCACTTGACCTCTACTTACACCGCGTATGCACAATTCCCTGTGTGGCACGACTGCATTGTAACACAATCATAATGATCTTTTGTGCCCCAGGATGATGACATGCTTTAATGCATCATTAATATACATGATAATTAGGGTGCATCTGTGGTTGAGAAGGCCATCGCCCAAACAGAAGTCACTGACTGTTGTCAGTTAGGAGGAACGCCTCTGAAAAGAAGCACGTACTCACAGGGCCACTTCCAAATGCAATATTCCATTCTTGTTTTCAAATTTATTCTTCTCCCAAGACAACAAATACTGAGCAAGCGTGTAAGCCTGCATGCTTTGGTCAACTAACTTGTTTCTTTGTCCCTGACTCTCCTTTCCCCATTTGCTGACATTCCTTTTCACCTCCCAACCCATTCCTGCCTGCTCCCCTCCTCTGGAAACACAAACATAAGCACGTTGTTTTCTTTAAACCCATAGGTTTAATACAATATTCTTAACCAGTTGCCAAAGATCCGTATCTTCAACTAAGTCCTATTTCAGCAATTCAGACCATGGTTCTGAGGACTTTAAGGAACTAAGTCTTTGTACTGTTTGCAAATAAAGACCATCCTGCTGCTGTATAGCCACGGTGACACATCCGTGTGTCTCATCCCACCTGCTGTCTTCCACCTGGCCCCACAGGCCACTGAACCTGGATGAAGTCACAGGACATGGCTGTACAGATCACCATTAAAAACGTCGGCCAGCTGTATTGCTTCATTCACCTAGGCTTCACTTATACCATGGAAAGTAAGAACTATTTATCAGGAGAATTGTTTTTACATGGTGGAGGGAATTCACCAATCAAAATATTTCATCAGCAGATACTAGACTTCATAAGATACTGATGATCTTTGGAGAACCGAGCCCGGAAAAAGTGGTAAGACAGAGGCTTCTTTCACACTCTGAACTACAGACCTAAAACTGTGCCAGGAAAGCAACTAGCCCCCAGACTGCTACTTTTTTCCACACTACCTAAGTAGAAAAGTCTCTAAGGCATGGTTTCTCTCTGTCCATGCTCTGAAATCAGGTACTACAAAAACTCATCCTCTCCTGTAAGAGAAAAGACCATCCCTGACTCTACCCTTCCAATGAGGGCAGAAATCAAACTCCTTTTTGAAAGATTCTACTTTTTTTTCTGCGATATTCTCTGAGATTCTATGATCCTTGAAGCTGCATGATGCAACATTTCCTAAGGGCAATCGTGAGCAACTCATAAAAAAGACACCATGAGAGAGTGTTTTGTGATGCTGTCACCTTGGCCTGTTGGCCACTCATGTATGAATTTACAAAATTCTGAGTTCCCACTATGAGACAAAAGGTGGGAGGGATGAAGCACACCTCATCTGAAAGACTTGAACTCTTTCAGATCACCCAGCCTGCCCCAAGAGATGCCGGAGCAATGACTTGACCCAGAAGGAAGCTCTAGGAAAAAGTGGGTCTCTAAAGTATACTTAATTTTGCTTGAGTTTAATTCACCAGTAGAATTGGTCATCTTTCCTTTCCCTAAAGCACTGTGCTTCAGTCAACTAAGATGAGGTTATTATTCTAATTAGTCTTAATAGACACTATCAATCACTGAGTACTTTGTCACCAGGAACTATGCTGGTATAGACATTATCTTATTTAGCCTACAAGCTAACCCTATTATGGGGTTATTATTATCCCCATTTTATAGATGAGGAAACTCAGTGTTAGAGAAGTGAAGTGACTTGCCTAATGTCACATAGACAATAAAATACAAACCCAGAACCATTTGACTCAAGAGTCATAGACCAGGATCCTGTCACTAAATAGCTTCACATACTGAGTCATCCTGAAGCTTTTATCTACACTGAAGTTGTTCCCAAACTTGACTTTTCATTGCAATCACAGAGGGAGCCTTTTAAAAACAGAGATTCACATCACTTTAAAAAAAAAATGAAATCTGTCATTTGTAGAAAAATGGATGGAACTGAAGGGCATTATGTTAAGTGAAATAGGCCAACCACAGAAAGACAGTGTGTGTTCCTACTCCTAAGTAGAAGCTAAAGAAGTTGGTCAATAAGAGGCTTAGAAGGAGAGGGTAAAGGAAGTAGTTGGATAATGGATGTGAAAATAATTAGATAAGGGGAAGAAGTTCTAGTATTCAGCAACCTGTTATATATTTTATGAAAACTAGAAGAGAGGAGTTCAAAGATCCAAAACACAGAGAAATGATAAATTATTAGAAGAAAGGACCATTACACATTGTTTAATGTACTGAATTATCACATTATACCCCTTACATATTCAAAATTCCTTATCAGCTAAAAATGAAAAAAGTAGAGATTCCCAGAACCGATCCCACCACAGCCAGATGTAATGTTAAAAAATATTAGTTGCTTATTCTTACATCTAAGTGATGCTAAATGAATGGCCAGATTTATTTTTTTATTTAAAAAGTAATGAGTATTCCATGAAAAATATTAGTGAGGTGTGGTGGCACACATCTGTAATCTCAGTACTCTGGGAAGCTGAAGCAAGAGGAATCACAAGTTTGGGTTACCCTGCACCACTTAGTGAGGTCCCATCTCAACATTTAAAAAACATTTTTTTAAAAGCCTGAGGATGTAGCTCAGTGACAAGACCATAGGTTCAATACCCAGTACTACAAAAATGAAAAGAAAGAAGGAAAGGAGAGGAGAGGAGAGAAATATGCCAAGGCCTTTGGTTGGCTTGGTGTGAAGCCTTTTCTCTCCACTTCATAATAAAGAAAGAATGAATAAATGGGAATCCCACTTTGATTCTCCCTAAAAAAAAAAAAAAAAAAAAAGATTTTATTGAATGGATTACAGTTCATGGAAGTGGTGACCAAAAGGCCTTAGCAAATGTTACACGGATAAGAATACTGATGTCCAAAAAAGAGAAAAGAATGCTAGCATCCAGAGGCAACAAGAAGAGAGTCACATAGCCAGATGGCAAGAGGTCCACACCCTCCTGACTGCCTTATGTGGTTTTCTAGAGTCATTCGGAAACACAAATCAGCACAGGCAATGAAAGATGACTGTCAACATTAATGATTATAAATATGTATGAAGAGGTTTACAGGCTCAAAATAAATTCCCAAGGAGCTGGCACATTAACTGACCATGCTATATGCACATTCTCTCGCAAGCATGCTGGGGGTGGAGTTTTATATGTATACAAATTAGGGCCTATCTGCCAAGGGACCGACAGTTTTGAGTTCTAATTTATACACTTTCATATACTCATAGACAGTGTGACAGTTAACTGATTGTTTCATTTTGCATGAGAAATGCCCAACTAAATTGGATTGGCATAGCTCTGGAACTTTTCTGTTGAAAGAGACTGGAGCTCCATTCTCAACTTTGCCATTTCCTCATGTGACCTTGTTACCATTTATGGATCTCCCTGAGTTTCACTTTTTTCTCCTCAAAAGCAGTGGTAATAATAACTATTTCAGACAGGGTTTCCAGTTAGTGTAAATGCACTCGTGTGTACAAGCATTTAGCACAGTACCACGGTTATCATTTGTTATTATTATTTCTACTTGAAGCATTCTAACAGCAAAACACTTTCTGCTTAATCAGCTAGTTGTGCTCACTACCAAAGACCTAATCTCCCAGTAGAATGACAGAAAGGTAGTTCTCTGACAGGGTGTGCCTTTATTCCAGCTGTGCTCTAAACTCACAATTAAAAACAGACTTCCAATACACAACTGCATAATATGCTAAGAATGCCAATAAGTTACCATGATATCCAGGGTCAGTAAAATCAACGTCACTCTCCTCAAAGATATGTAGTCTGGAGTGATATACCAATTTTTTCAGTACAATTTCTTTAGTCATGAAAAGGAAGGGACTTAGATTAGAACCATATAAAAATACCTTCTTCACTCTCCCTTAATGAAACTTGCTTAAAAGTTACCTGAATATCCTAAATATTCATTCATGTTTCCCCAAGTAGTTCCAAGGAAAGATTCAAAAGTGGGCCTATCAGATTTGTTGCCAGTGAGCAGATTTTCTTACCTTCATAGTTTGTATAGAACAATTATAACAATATATTATAATAAAAGTTATGTGAATATGGTCTCTCACAAAATATTTCATTGTACTGTCCTCACTCTTCTTCTCTTTGTGGTGATGGGAGATGATAATTGTCTACATACTGAGATAAAATGATGTGACAAAGTTGGCACTGTGATGTGACATCAGGCCACTTTTGCCTACCGTCTGTTTTGGGAAACCCTAGGTCACGGAGACACGACAATGTCATGGGCAGTGTACACAGCATGAATAAAAAGCACAAAAGGATGATTTGTGTCCTAAAATGGGTGGAGCACAAGATTTCATCACACGACTCAGAGCAGTGTGCAGTTTAAAACCTATGAATTATTTCTTGAATTTTCATTTAGTATTTTCAGACCTAGTTGACATCAGATAACCAAATCTACAGAAAGTGAAACCAGACAAGAGGGGGCCGCTCTGTCTTTCTTCATAATGTTTCCTCCACTCACACAGCCCTGGCTGGCTAGTCCATTTCATAAGGAATAACATTTCACTGGAAAAAGTCAGAAAATTCACAGAGCAAGCCACAAGCCAAAGTTTAATCCATTGAATTGAACCTAGCCATCACGGTGAGGTAAATGCAGCAGGGCCTTCTTCCACAACCCACGGAAGTCTACAGCCTGGTGGCACTCTGACAGACCCACATACTATACTTTCAGTTATGACAACTTGGCCCCAGTCCTCTAGATATGATCACGCGTCCCTGCAGACCATGGCTGCGCAGTCAAGCATTAGAATAAGAGCAGCAACTCGAGCTGCAGGTCTGGGTGGGATGAGGGCCTGGAGCTCATTAGTTAACTTGTCTCTTTGCTTATGTATTTATTTGGGCATTATCCTAGGGAAAGGATAAGGCTTTGGCAAACTCACTGTACCACCTGTTTCCTCCACATCAGGGAGGACTTTCCTCTGGAGGGACAAAAAGAGCCCCCAAAGGGCCACATTTTGGACAAAATGTTCAAAAGCAACATTTCTAAATTGGGACTATTTTGCATAGGAAAAAAATGTCTGAGCTGCTAAGATAGGCTGAATAAAGCATCTGCCACAACAGTTGTCATTACAGAGTAATGTGGTCTAGATTAGCTCCTCCAAACAACAAGATGACCATTTATTACTGGCAACAGACATCTCTCTGTGAGATCACCATGGTAACACTCATCCCTCACAACAATCCCTGACACCACGTACTGAACAAAGTTTTTAAATCAAAGCATGGTTACAGAAATAAAGAGAACTCTGACTGATAAGATGCCAATATCAATATCATTCTCTGCTGAGACACAACTACATTTTAACATTAGATTGTTTGGTATCTAATCACAGTCGTACCTAGATAATTTTTGAAAATTAAATTGTGAATACCAGTGAAACACTGGTCCAAAGCCAAGCATGGAATATCACTATATCAGCAAATGCTTGTGATTATTGATTACTGAGGGGCTAGGGGAGGTGTCAAACACTTCACCAATAATTCCTTCAAGAGTGGTCACTCATGGCCTAGCATACTGGCACATGCCTATAATCCCTGCACTGGGGAGGTTGAGGCAAGGGGACCACAAGTTGAGGGCAACCTGAAGTACATTCAAATTCAATTATGTCTGGACTGTGTACCAAGACAATGCCTCAAAAACAAAACAAAACAAAACAAAACAAAACAAAAAAAGCTGTTAATTATGCCAAAGCACTACTAGGCAGTGATCTCAGTGGTTATCTCAGAGTAAATAATGCCTTTAACCAGGAAGGGTTAATAAAATCCAAAAGCCAATTCAGAAGCCACAGTCATTATTTCAGTGTCAGTTTCACAGGTGTCTAATTCTAAAGTGCTCTCATGACTCTGCTATGAGAAAATATACAACAAGCTCTGTATTTAAAAGCTTCTGCTTTGGGATAAAAAAGCTATTAAGAAAACCATCAAAAGTTCCACAAGATTTAAGTTTTGTGTGGTCTCTAGTCCTATCACTTTTCAATGTTTTATTATGAAAAGTTTTGAATGTACATAAAAGTACAAAGAATAAAAGAATAATACCATGAACGTCTGGGTACCCATGATGAAACTGTCACATCATAAAGATTAGCGATTTTGCACTAGGCCACTTTTTCTTATTAAATAATTACAAAAGCAAATAAAAACCTATAAATAGGACTCCCCAGTTCTATGCCCCAACCAATATGCAGTGTTAGTTTGCATATTTTCAAACATTATAAATGATATTAGACTGTGCGTATCAAGTTACAATTTGGTTTTTTTCAGCACTTGTATTTTTAAAATGTATCCATATTAATGGAAATAGGTCTCCTTTCTTCATTTTAATCACTACATGGAGATTTCAAACAACTACATGGAGATTTCAAACAACAGTCCTACCACCATTTGATGAGCTCTATATCCTTGTCATAGATCATCAGAGTCTGTCATTTTTTTCTGTCATCTGACGAGTATGAAATGGTTTCTCACTTGCATTTAGGTTTTCTTAATCATAGTGAGGCTGAACATCCTTTCATTTTATTAGCCATCTGAAAGTTCATTTCTATGAACGGTCTGTTTGTAACTTTTGTCTGTTTTTCTGCTTGCCTGTTTTCTTATTGCTTTGTAAGAGATTTCTATACATTCTGTGACTTTAGTAAAGTTATTTAGTTTCTCAGGTTCCCTATTAGCAAAGTGAAGATAATAATATCTGTCTCTTAGGGATGTTTTGAAACTGATCCAAAAGCACTTGGTCCAGTGCTTTCAGTCATGTTGCATGATTGAAAAAGAAATAAATACATGTGACCACTGTTATTGTTGAGCATATGAATAAGGTTCAGGGTATAAAGTATTTGTTATTCCTCCTAAGTTTGTAGCTCCCCGTGGGTACTTCAAGATTCAGAAACAGGAGTCTCAGCACCTCCCCTTGCCCAGGCTATTTCCCCAAGATAAAAAGACATACCATCCACTGTTTATAAGTTTCCAGCAGAGAAACACGTAAAGTCGCAAACCTGAGATAATGTATTAAACTAAACATGCAAGTCACACTCCTGAGTCTTGCCAATGGTTAAGCCACAGCGTGAAGCAACCTCTGGGACAGAGGGAGGTAGGCAGTCGAGGCTGGCAAGGACCTGACACTCCCAGGCTTTCCTGAGATGGAAACACAGCCAGGTTTTCATGAAATTGCACCAGGCCCAAGATGTCATTAGTGATCCTTGAATATGAAGAGCAAAAGGACAATCATATCATTTATCTATGTTTCATGTTTTTAAAGTAGTGATCAAAAGTACACAGACATGAGTTAGGTGACAGCGAACCCTGCTCAGTACACATTGTGAAAACACTTATCTATCCCCACTCCCTCTAGAGGAACATGTTCCTAAGGACACATCAGTAAGCTGGAGAGATGCAGTAAAAAGAACCCTGTAGCTGCCTGCTTAGACTTGTGACATAGCTGTCTGCTGTTGAGAGCCTCCTAGATAGGCCTCTCTTCAGTCACATCCTGACCTTTGGAGGAAAGCTGTGCTCATCCATGTCACCTCTGCCAGGGAGTCAGAAAGCATATATAGCTATGTTCAAGGACTATCAAGTACTCCTGACATCAGCTCCCACTGGTGGCTGGAAATGGCCCCTTTCAGAAAGATGCACCTGTACAACATCTAAAGTTCATTTTTAACTGGCACTATAGAAACCAGAGATTTTCCTTCAGGACTAGGGGACATACGCCCTCTCTCCTTCACAGTAATTGCGTGCAAGACTCAATTCCATCCCAATATAATTAGACCATCTTCTCAATCTGTCTAGGTGCACAGCTTTCTTCCTTACGTGTGTGCCAAGTTTCAACTTTCAAGAAGTTAAATTGCCGTATAAAAATGCCCTGGTGGTGATGAGTAATTAGACACTGTGATAGAAAATTAACTGTGCTTTTATTTAGAGCATTTATTTTAATAAGGTTGTTTTTCTGTTATTAAGCTGCAATAAAATAAATTAAATCCAGAGGATTTGTAAAGGTTTTCTGCTTAAGAAAAAAAAGGAACAAACCAATACTACCTCTCTTCCCGGAGAGTGTTTATTTTGCAAATGTCACTGAGTCTGAGCAAGGTCCTGATCTGAATGCCACTGTTAATAAATCCGAGTGCTGATCTGAACTCCGCTGCTATGTGATAGAAGGAGAAAACACACCATCCTTAGTTCTCAGCCTGTTGAAACTAAGGCCAGCATCAATGGCAAAGCCTGACTGGCCTCTCTGACTATGGTTTCTTCTTGGAGATTCCCTCAACCCTTGTCTGTTTTTCTTTGCCATGCTGCTTCCAGGAAAAACTGGTCCCTGCAGTAGAGTGGTTCGTGACAAGTCTGTAAACACCTTGGGCTCTAGCAAGCTTATGGGCAGAAGGGGGCTGGCTAATCCAGCCATGTGTGAGCTCCATAAGACGAGAAAGTCAAACAGTATCCCCCAGAAGAGGATACTAAAATCCACACATCTCATCCAAATCCCTGGGGTCCCCTAACCATGTTTCAGTGAAGAGCTGGTCAATGGGCTTAGCCATGGAACACACAAATTTGACTCCAAGGTAGGACAAGTGGCACCCAGAGAGATCACAAGCCTTGGACACATGAGGGAAAGTGCAAGTAACACCTCCAAGTGCTTTTTCTTTAACATCTATCCCATCCTCCACTATGCTCAGTGCCCAAGCACTGGGTGTTTCCCCACATGGGGCTGTAGCATATGTCTAAGTAGAATCATTAAGCCATTTACTGTCTGCGACAGACAGAAGAATATCAGATGCCACTCCTGTTTGCTTGTGTGGCCATCCTGAGGGACATTGTGCTATAAGGCTCCATCTGAGTGGTCTCAAGAATTTCTAAAGAGTCAAGCATGGTGGGTTATACCTGTAATCCCAGCATTCCAGGAGACAGAGGCAGGAGGAATCCAAACTCTAGCCTAGCCCAGGTCACCTGGTGACTTAGCAAGACCCTCTCTCAAGATAAAAAATAAAAAATGGGTTAAGGATATAGCTCAGTGCAATGGCCCTGCATTCAATCCCTAGCATTGCCAAATATAGAAAAGAATTTCAAAGAAATCTATTCTTTTTTCCTTATTCCCTTCTTTTAAAATAACTTGATCTCTCTTTATAATTTAAGTAACCTTTTGCAAGCCCTACTGCTTCTTGCATAAGGCTGGGTTATGTTCAATGTAAGTCTTCATTTTCAATTCCTGAGATATACTAAAACTATCAACTTTACACTGTCCATGCTTATACCATAAATTCAACATTCTATCCAGAAGTATAACTGGCATATCTATAAGAAATCAGCCTTATCAATGAGTCTTTCTCTTTTTCCCTGTCTCTCTCTGTTTATATATATAATATCTATAATATACATTTATAAAATTTTATTTGAAGTGTATTTAATGAGGCTAATCTGACAACTTTGCTGTGGCTAATGCCCTATAGGTGGAGTTCAAAGAAAAACTCCTCCTGGAAAACAAAAGTATTAGATCACCATTATGTTCCCCACCCTAATTCCAAACTGCCCATCATATTCATTCCCTAGAGAACAACAAAGGCAGAGATTCTCCAAGTAATTTAGAGGGATTTTTTTAAACACCTCAACTACTTGTCAAGATTTATGGGCTGGGAGTGTGGCTCAATAATAAAGTGCTTACTTTATATGAACAAGGTCCTGGATTTAATCCCCAATACCACAATAAATAAATAAATTTAGGATCAGTTTTAAATTAATGGGTTCAATCTCAATGCCCTCACTAAGCAAACATAAGTATTTGTTGAATTAAATGATACTGACACTCAGAGAATCATTTCAACATATGAACAAAATTTTTAATCACTTTCTGATTTGCTATTAGAAAAATCAGGGCCAGTGGTGACACTGCTCATGAGCTATTCACAAGTTAAAAACAAACTTGCAAGGAAACCTGCAGCATCTGGATTTTAAAAAGGAGTTTAAAACTTAAAGAAGTAATGAGATAACAGCTTAGCTCCAAATATATCCTGACCTCGAATGAGTCCTGGATCCCGTGGGTCTCTTGACTTATTTACCCTTAGAATGGAAACAGGAGAAGCAGTTCTGAGTAATTGCTAATAAAAGCTTATTTGCCTCTGGCAGAAATACAAATTCGAGTTGATAATGATCATTTTCCCAGACCCCGATTTACGTTCACATTCCATTGCCAAATGCTCAGGCTCCCGAGATCCTGTGGGTTTTGGTCCCTGACTAAAAGTGGAGACTTAGAGAATCACTTCATGAAGCAATAGCCGGCTCCCTAACTCCCAAAGAAGTCCTTCCACATGTCGGAATCTCATTTAATTTTTCACTGGGGTGACACACAGTCTTTGTGATACAAATGCACCCGAGGACAACACCCCAAAAACTTGTTTCTCGTGGACCCACCAAAGGATAAAATGTTCTCAGTGCCACCTCTTAAGATAATTACCCTTCCCCAAATGTTCCTTTTAATTGGCTGGTTGACTGTCCCCTGGGTGTGATTACACATATTTATCTCTGGTGCTTACTAAAATGGAAAAGTCTCTCTGAATTCTGAGAATCCTGACCAGGACAACAGTGTAAAAAGCGCACTGAA
Organism: Chinchilla lanigera; assembly: GCF_000276665.1. Taxonomy (NCBI): domain Eukaryota; kingdom Metazoa; phylum Chordata; class Mammalia; order Rodentia; family Chinchillidae; genus Chinchilla; species Chinchilla lanigera. Next base: position 30,349,738 of record NW_004955412.1, on the reverse strand, counting down.
ACTATGTTGAAGGAAGGATGTGACCCTGGCCTTTTGCAAAAAACAATCTTCCACTTGGGCAATTTGACCTCTGTGACCCTTTCCAGCTCAAAAGCCCCTTGCCAGCTCTATAGGAGTGACCCCTGGAGGAAACAGAGAGATTCAGCATAATTATTCTGCCGGACGAGAAAAGAGACTACAGGTTTTAGTGCTGGAAAAATATCCCAGGTTGCAAAATAATGAAATATCTACACTCATCCCCACCCCGTGCATGTGCAAATATAGTGTAATTCTGGGTTCTAAGTGTAAATAACTACAATCAGTTAGAAAGAATCAGCATCATAGGCCTGTTTGTCAGTTTTCAGTTTTCAACTGAAAACCATTAGGATAAATTATTATTGCATTCTTGTTTCTGTGAAACAAATTACCCATTTTTTCCCAAATTGAGAAAATCTATTTCTAAAGATTAAACTTAAAAAGCAGAGCCATCCCAAATGATGGTGTCGCCTCGTCTGCAGTCTACTCCATCCTGAAAAGCCCGCTTCATTCAAGTGACTTTCCCACTATGAAACAGTAGGCACAACCAAAAAGAGACAACAATCAAACCTAAAATTAAATAGTATTTATGTTATCAAAAAGAGTACCTCTGTTTGGGCCCTTTCAATCACATCGCCATTGTAATGTTTATGGGAGACAATTACTGATTTCTAAATGGCAATATATTTCCCTTCTGAATGCGGATTACTGTAATCAGATTTTAAAATAAGACCAACATGTCATATACTAAATTAAGGAGGCTTTCTTCAGGCTGCCTTTTAAATTTTATTTTAAATTTAATGATAAACTTGCCTTTAGTTTAGAAGAGCTTAGTTTAATTTAGTTCTCCTTAGAAGAACAGGATTCTCTTACTAAATATCCACTAAGGTGGTTTAAGAGATCTACTGAGAAATTTAGAGATAGTTTTCTAGGACCAAAATGACTGTGTTTATACTAAGGGTCATTAATAATTTTCTATCAAGACTAAAGTGTTTAATAATTAACTACTATCAGGTAATTATCTGCCTAACCAAAAATACTTCCATTTCTCTGATTGCTTGGATATAATAAAGGCTCGCCTGCCTGGGGAAATTCAGTACCATAAATTGACGGTTGGTTTCCCAAATCTAAACATTGACGGCTTAATTATGTAAAGATTTTCTAAATGCTGTAACTTCCTTTCCCTCCCAAATGTGTGTACTATTGTACACACTGGCAATTCTTTTAACTGAGGAATTTTTCAGTCTTTTAAAAATTTCTTTGCTCCCCTTTACCTCACAAAGTTTACTTCTTTTGCAGTTAATTAAACCTTAAGCCAGCAAACAAAAAACTGAGAAAGTTCAGTAACTTTAGTTCTAATTATGCCTTTCACTTAATTTGAACTTTTTAGGCTCTGATTCTGCCAAAAGTGCTAAAAACATGTATGTCTATCCAGAAAAGAAAAGTCAGTTTTGTTTATGGATCTTAGTAAATCAGTGTCATTAATCTTACAATTTTTTAAAAAGATTACATTCATCCAACCTAAGATTTTTGATCCTGAATTTAACTGTTAAAAGCAACAAAAGTACTTTCAAAGTCTGGAAATTGCAAAAGCCCTGAGAAGTCACTAATGGGATTCCCATGATCTAATACATGTAAGGCTTTAACTGTAATCGTAAACCCACTGAAGGCTTATGATTTGAAAGTATGAACTATTGTAGCCAGTTTTTATGAGTTTAATTCCACTAGCAAATCCTAGTTTCTATATTTTAAATCTCAACTAGAGCAAAATCACGATACATTTTGAAAGGAACAATCTAAAAGGAGGAAGCATTGGGAAAACAGGGCAGGAAAATCATTGCCAAAAACCACCTTCTGCCACAAACCATCACTGAACTTCTAGAAGCACAAGACTGAGCAAAACTTTAGCCTATGATATAGGTTAACTCGCTTTAGTAACCACCATGTTACCTATGAATCTCTGTATTTTCCACTGCTTTCCCATACAAAGTTGAATACAACAGAACTTCGCCTAAATTGACTGCGTGATTATTTTCTGAGGCTCCTTACTGCTCTGTTTCTGGCATGTTTTTGTCCATGATCTAATTCTGTGACTCCAATAAACCAAGAAAAGCTGCCTCTGATTTAATATAAAATCATTGAAAAATCTTCCAACACCAGGCCATATATAGGTGCTTAAGAGTTGTGTTTTCTCTTAAGAACCTCTGTACGCAATGATTGGGCTGGGTGCATTGAAATTTGTTATTGAAACAAATCATCTTTTTTTTTCTCAAAGAGATTTTAGTTATTGTAGCAAACAATTGTTCTCAAAAACAAAATTTAGCCTACTTTCCTAGTCAGCATCAGTGCAGAATAATTGTACAAGGTTTCACAAATAGCAGATACACAAATAAAAAAAAATCAACAGTAAGGATATCTATCATGTTTCTAAAAATCCTTCGAAAATTTGCTTCAAAATTTTTTTTTGCCACACTGACGTTTTCATAGCCTATATCCTAATGATGTCAAGGCACCCTGAAACTTAGAGCACTTCTTAATGCAAAATTCTTTTTAAATGTCTTTGGATTAATTTCCTCACAAATCTACAACTTTTCAACATAAGTATTAAGCTTCCCTTTCTATTGGTCTCAGCTCTTATTGAAAGAGGAACCAGATCCTGGTATGTTTTTATTATTGTTATTGGTGTAGTCACTTAAACGCGGCTTGATCCCATCCGCACATGTCACAAAAGCAACAGACTCCAAACTTCCCTAGAAGGACATTTCAAGTAAACTTCCGTGAATCCAGGACTGTTGTGAACCTCGGAACACTGCCTTCCTTGTCAAATTCCCAGTAGAGGCAGTAGGAGGTTGGACGAGCTAATTCAAGGTAAGAGGCCCGGCCGGTAAGCCGGAGTTGAAACCCACAACCACACTTCCTGAAACAATGACTTAGGCGCTGAATCAGGTCAAGTATTTGAACTTTCTGACTCGAAACCGCAGCGGTCGGGAAGGAGGAAGCGCTCTCCTCCGAGCAACACCACTTGGCGTTACAGAATTGCAGGAGCGACTGCTCCTAGGTCCGCGCTGCCTTTACGAGATTTCCGGTTGCTGCTTCGACACCTTGCCCGGCCTTTCCCCACCAAGTTGCAGACGCCTTTGCGATGCCCACCGCTGGGCAGTCTAGTGTCCGTGCAGGGGCGCAGAAAAAGAACCCCTGCACCTCTTTCATTCGCCCTGGGGTCGGAAAGCGCAGGCGACAGACACGGGCGCAAAAGCTACCGGAGCACCCCACTCACCCCCTAGCGGGGCGTCTTACCCGTACAGGAATGCAGGGGCTTGGGTCGCACGACCAGCGACGGACACACAGAGTAGAGGGAAAGTTTCTCAAAGTAGTCGCAGGTCTCCTTGGATAGGATCTCGTCGATCATGAAAGTCTTGTAGCGCCGCCTGGCTGCTTTGAGCTGGCCGGGCGAGCTCAGCCTCAGTTCGGCGTGGCAATGCATGGTGAGCCGGGACGAGCGAGCGCCCGCCGACCTGAGCGCGACTTCGAGGGCCCGGCCGGCGGGGACCGCGGGGGTGGCGCGGGGCGGGGGCGTGAGCCCCTCTCGATCACAGCCCGAGAAACGGCTGGGCTCGGGAGGCGCGCGGCGGGGAGCGGGCACCGGCGCGCCTGCTGCGCGTCTACACCCACCCGCAGATCAGCATCTTTGGTGAGCCTTTTTGGGACAACGCAGCTGTCAATCAGCGTGCACTTCCCGCAGGGCCAGGTGCGGAGTGCCAGGCGAGGGGCGTCGGCGCCCACCCCGCCCCTGCCCGCCCTGGGACCAGGGCGCTGACCAGCGCGCCTAGTGCCCGCAGCTCTCGTCTCCTCCTCCCCCTTTTTGGTGTCTAGCGCTGCTCTGCCTGACTCTCTATTTTAAGACACTTGCTTTGGCTCTCCTCCTCCCCCTCCCCCCCAACGAGCTCCAGGTGTGTGTACAGGGTGCGCGCGCTAGTGTGCGCGCAGTGCGGACAGCGCGCGCCGCCAGCGCTAGCAGATACAGCCTCCGCCCGGTGCTTTTCCAGCCAGTATCTCTTGCGCGCACCTTAGGAACAGTTTTGCACCCACAAACCCGGCTGGGCTCCAGACTCCTGTAATCTGAGGGAGAGTACCTCTAGGACTCCCGACAGAAAGTAGAGTCGGACTACAGCGCAATCGCCCCCCACCCCAGGACGTCTGAGTTTCCTTCCCCGCCTGAACCGTTTCCCGAGGACCGCGGTTTCGCCTCCCTCCACTTGCAACCCCGAAACACTCAGCGAGCTCGCGCGCTCTGGGCTTGGGGCTTTTGCACCGAAACTGTAAACTTAACCGCTCCATCACCCAATCTCACACCATGAATGACCGTGCCTCGGTCCGTTAAGCCAATAACAAGCTGCAAAAAAGTACTAAAAGCATCCATTCTTTTTATGTTTAAGATTTGCTAATAAAATATTTTGCCTCTCCGGAAAGGACTGGCACAACGCAATTCTAGAGTACCGCGGTGCCGGCAGTCAGCCCAAATTGGGCTTCCAGAGCGCGATCTTTCTGGCCCTGCGGCTTTCCATTCCCAAGTCCCAAGGCTCCATAGGGTCGTTTGGAGCCGCGAAGACGTTTTTTGGGTGGTTTCCCTTCTTCTTTCTGGGCCCTACCTTCTGAGTCTGCCCCAATTCATATCTGTAAGAACTTTTGTTTTCAATGAATATTTGTTGGGTCGCCGACTCCCCAACAGAGCCTCTGAGCCCCCTATGGGTCCCATTGCCTGCGCCACGCACTGCAGCAGGCAGGAACCACTGCGTTCCCGCCGAGTTCCACGATTTTGTCTCGAATTGGTTCGCAGGTCTGGAAAGAAAATGCACATTAGGGAACAGGAACACCGAATTATAGACACCGAGAGCCGGTGAGACTGCCCTGCCGCTGGCAGTCTGAAAGCGGCCGAGAGACTAGGCGGGCTCTGCGGAGCTGCTGACCCGGGACCTCGTAGCTGAGCAAGCAAGTGGAACGCGTGCTCCTGGGCCAGTGGTTAAACTCAGAGGAAGGGGGGACACTTGGAGAAATAGTAATCAGGGGCTTATAGAGGATAGGTATTAATAGATCCAGCTATCAATTACGTAGCCTTAGACGTGGCCCGCAATATTCTCAAGTGTCAGAAAATGCCCCGACTCCCCTCTCCTCTCCATTTAAAATTGTTTTTATTCTCCAAGCAGAGATGGATCAGAGTCCCGCGAGAACTGCCTCCAGGTGTCTCAGCCAAGGCGCGCGCCTGGCTGCGGGGGTCCAGGGTTGCCACTTGGAGGCAATGCCCACCCCGCTGATTTTGCCGCCGGCTCCGTGGCCTGTTGACTATCTGGGCTCGTTACCCACGGCCTCTCCCAACTCAGCCCCAGCGCAGCCACCTAACGCCAGGACCGAAGGGCGATCTTCGGCTCGAGTGGAACAGAAGCCCGTTGCGCAGGGCGCCGGGACTGGATCGCAAGGGCACAGCGTTCGCACAGAGATCAATCCTGCCGCAGATGAGCTCTTACTGGCCCCAGGAAAGTGCGGCTGTCGCTGCCTCAAACAGGACCTGAGAGCCTGGCTGAGGGAACTAGGAGAGGCGTGCTGGGGCGCAGGAGCCCAGCACCTGAGTGACAGCAGGCAACCTGATGCCTAGCTGCCTGACGAGGGGCCGAGCTGGTGCCTTTAGGCTTTTTCAGGCCCTGGAGTGTACACGTGGGAGGCGCGCCCTGGATCCTCCTGCGCGGACCCTGTCTTAGTACTACTGCCCTCCCGACCCTCAAACTTTGCTCTTCCCTCCAGCTCTTCCCATTTCTCCCACCGCCACTAACTCTTCTCTTCTCGCTCCCATTTCTCTTTTCCCTCATTGTTCCCCCAATTTTGTCCTCCTCTCCTCTGTCGAACTTCCTGGTTCTCTTTTCTCCCTACTGTTTTTCTCTGTAAAGCCCATCCTTTGTCTTCCCTCCCTGTCTTCAGGCTCGCCTCCTCCCCACTGTCCTGAGCCGGAAGTCTGCATCTCTGCCCTGCCACTTGAAGGTTGCAGGCCGCTCAGGGCGGCAGGACTGCGGACCAAGAGTAGCCCCGGCCTGGCTGGAACCGACCTGGTGCGCTCCTCCTTCACCTGCGCCTCCACCTGCCTCTGCTCTTCGGCCTCCGCCTGGCAGTCCCCAGCCTTCTCACTCCTCCCAGCTTCTACTCAACAAGGGAGACACAAAATTCTCCAGTCTCTTCCGCAGATTTGATCTGAAATATCTGGTGTTCTAATAACTCGGGAAGTCAAACATTCCTATCAGTTCGTTGGATTGCCCATCTTTTCTATTTTCCACTATAGAGGCAAGAAATCTCGGGGCAGGGGTCTGTGGGCGCACAGACCCGAAGTTGGTGAGAGGTACTGCAGATCTCCCAGTCAGGAGCCTGGGGATCTCTGCTGCTTCTAAGCCACGGAGATTCAAGTTTTTCCTTTGTAAATGATAGTCATCATTCCCACCTCTCAAGCTTGGCCTTTCATAATCTGTGCCTTTTTGTGAACATGTTCCTTTTCATTGGAATGCCCCCATGGCCCATTCCCTCCCTACTTCAGGGTCCAAAAACCTAGTTTGAAATCTATCTCCAGTGTTACCTCCTTCATGACATGTCCCCATGCCCCAAGGCTGTCCTTTGCTGTTTTCTATCTCTATCCTAACAATTCCCTTATTGTATAGTCCTTTGCACATTTATTTCACCCACTGGACAATGAATTCCGGTAAGCCAAGGCCCAGTGCACGATTATTCATCTTGTGCCACAATACCCATATAGCACCTGGCACATGGTCAGTTCTCAGTAAATGTGTCATGAATAAATGCATGAAATCTGGGGAAAAGAAATTATATAATGTGTTTGATTGGACACCCAAGCTTAATTAGTTGTACTAAATTTGTCTTTCTGTTTAAATGAGTCTCTCCTCTTTCCTTGATAATTTTGGGTTTTCGGCTATGGCACCTAGCCCATTTCCCTTTTTGTTCTGATCTCCCTCTTTTCACTCCCTCTCTGTGGCTCTCAGACTGTGAAGCACTTCTGTGAGAGGAAGCACACCCCAGCTGTCAATCACAAAGTGGAACTTGGGTCAGAATAGTCAGGGGTTTTGTTTCCAACATTAATGAAGTGGCTGGAACAGCAAACATCTGCCAAAGGGGCTCAAACTTTTTCCAGCTGCTGGAGACCCACAGACACTTCCCAGCCTTCTGTGACGGTACCCAAGCAGTGTCTGGCCCTGCACCCACAGAGGAACACACACCGAGAGAAACAGTCTGCACTGAACCACACTTGGGCAGGCCTGGAAGGGGAGAGATATTCACACCCTCCAGGAGATCAACCCCCACCCCTCAGTCTGGCTTCTGATTCCTGAAGCCAGAGCCCTGTCAAAGTGAAGGGGACAGGACACCTTTGCAAAGTTGGGGCTGGAGGCTCTGACAACCAAAAACCAAAGAATCCCTCTTTCCCATTTTGTCACACATCCAATATCTCCACTCATCTCGAACTTTTATTATTTTTTAAAATTTTTATTAGTACATTTTCAGTACATAATGATCACATTATCCTGGGGAGTTGGTACATGTACGTAACACATCTTAATTCTATTTATTTCCTTTACCCTTCCCTCCCCCTCCTTCTATATCTGAGTCCCCTTCCTATTTGCAAAAGATCTAACTCCCTGCTTCCTATTATCTATCTTTTATCTCACTCCATAAATCATTTGTACTTTGGGTTTCTCATATAAGTGAAACAATACTTAAAGTCTGATAAAACAAAGTGGATTTTTAAAACTCTAGGGTGACACTTTGTGCCTAGCACCTAACTTTGCTTTAACTATTCTTTTCTAATCTTGAGCTGTGTGTTTATGTAAATACTCAGAAGCAGCCAGAACCTATCTTACAAAGACACTAATTCATTTCCCAACCATCTCTTCTCTGAAGGGGGCAGGGGGAGCACTCCTTACATTCTAGTCAAGTGTATTTAATAACTTGCATTTCAGCTGCTAAGTTTTGAAATAGTTTCAGACATGTAAAAGCAAAATAGGGAAAGCTTTGTAAGTTAATATTCCCCTGGGCCCCAGGGCCATGCCAGAACTTCTTGCTGTCTGTGCAGCCCAGCACAGCAGCCACGAATAACAAGTTAAAGGAGGTATATGAGGAGTCCAACTTATTTTTAATGATGATATTAATTTACAAAAACTGCTTTAATACACTGGAAGTCACATTTTTAAGAGAAGGCACAAATGTAATCCACTTGATAAATGGGCTCGGAAAGAACTGACTAAAACCTTCTATCTTTTCTCAAAAGCTCTGTTTAAATTGAGGAAAAAAATAAGAAAATGACTGTATCTACAGGACAGTGAACATTTACATGATGAGGGAAAAATTCAGGAAATCATCCAGATGTTTCTAAATGAAAAGCTTGGCATACAGTTTCAGATTTGAGTATTATTTCTCTTTTTTAATTATGCTCTCTTGACATCCTTCAGCCATGTTTCCATCCATACCCTGTGTTCCTCAGTTGTCCCAGTTGATGGAGCCAGGAAACAAAAATTTAGTTCTCCTCACTATATCATAATATTGTGGAAATAGATATGCACATATGCAAAACCATTGGTTTTGACTTTTTTTTCCTCACTCAATTGCCCCTTACTAAAGAGAAAGCTGCTGAAGGAGAGAAGCAGCAGTTTAAACCTGCTAGAATAAGCTCATGGCTGTCTGGGGTAGGGAAATGAACTTCTGAGTATAGCCAACTGGGTTCCACTTCTGACCTAGTCACTGAATAATTTCCCAATGTCTGGTCCTCCATCACAATGTGTGAGTAAGGAGAACCAGCTCCAATTTGCAGGACAATTCCACAGGACGTTGTGCACAACGCTAAATCATGATATGCCAGTCTCCCTACCAGCTTCACTTTTCCAGTAAAATAAGCAATTTGCTATCAAATAGCATTACAAGTTTAGAAAGCACCAGAGCCTACCTCTGCTGTTTGCGTGTGCTTGAGGATGGGTTTTCTCAGTGTTCAAAATCCAGAATCAACATGAAATTAAGAGTGGCAGGGCAGGAATAGCATAGGACTATCATTAACTAAAGGAAATGGTGCTGGCCACCCAGGGTCCCTAAATGGTACTTAACATCTGGCCCTAGAACCACAGACTCCACACATCTGCAGGTGTCAATCAGTCTAACCAGCACTACCCAGGAGACCAGGTCATTTATGGTTCTCATTTTTTTTTGGTCTGGAAAAAAAAACCATGATACTATGCTCACTGGGTGACATCTCATTCAAAACATCTCATAAAATATCTTTACTCTCTCCTTGGCCCAAGGAGCCCTCAGTTAGCCTCTTTGTGGATCTCTGGAGTCACTCCCAGGGCATGACAAGAGCAACCCAGAGAAGCAGGATTTCAGAGCACATAAGTGGTGGGTCAATCATTAGCACTGGCTGTTATCAAGGACAGGAAGGCTCCTGTGGCAGCCAGCACAGGGGAAGACTTGTGGAGCCAGTCTGCCTTCTGAACACAGGAAGGAAAATACAACACTGCAGAGAGCTGTGGATGATTAAGGAAATATACTGGCATGATTGTTACTATGTTAATACAAAATAATATTTACAAGGACACTGGGTACAATAAATCAGACAATGTAATGCTTTCTGTGCTCTGGGTATTTAAGAAAGATGACATTTGTACAAACTCCTAGATACAGGTGTTAATCACCTACTTAAGTCTAAGTGTAGAGATTGTATGTGTACGTGTGTGTGCATGCACATGTATGTGTTTATATTTTCCTTTTTTTAATGAAGAGAGGAAAAAGAGAATGAGAAATAAAAAGAGTGAGATTTGAAAATCATATTTATTAAGCAAATTCAAGAGGAACCCTTAATCTTTTTTTTTTTTTTTTTTTTTTTTTGGTCTTTTTGAGACAGGGTCTCACTATCCAGTTCAGGCTGACCTGGAGCTCCATTTGTAGCCCAGGCTGGTCTCGAATTTACAACGATTCTCCTGCCTCAGCCTCCCAAATGCTGGGATTACAGGCATTAGCCATCATGCCCCATTTGGAATCCTCAAACTTACAGGAGGACCAAAAAAAAGCTGAGCAAACTGCCCAGCCCAAAGTTTCACTCTCTCTATGGTCAGCCCACGTTAAGGGTCATGCAGGCAAAGAAACACACTGGTCCCATTTCTAAGAAATAGTCCACAATTTGAAATATTTCTTATAGTCATATAGGCTTTTAAGAAAAAGTTAGCATTTGTGAGCTATTTATAAGGAATATATTCATCACCAATAGAGATTATGACACAGCCAGTGTGCTCAAACCAGAGAATCAAAAAAAATAGTATGTGTAGAATTCTGACATTAAACATTCATTTTTATAGGCTCCAAAATTTAACAAAATGCTAAAGTAGCCTTTTCTAGATAATCTGGGTCAAATGAATTTTTGCTTAAATTTTTTCATCTTAAGATTTTTTTTGCAGATAAATAATTTATATCACTCTGAGCAGACAGCTTCCAGGACAATTTTTATAAGTCTTAATGTTGGAGCTTTTCCTTCATTACTTTTAAAAGTTACGGAAATCTCCAAATCTAAACAGGCTATACTACCAAAGCAAATGAACTAGATGGTGCCAGTCTCCGTGCGTTTCAATTACATAAGCAGCCTGCCTTTTTAAAATGGAATTTGAAGTCATCATACAACAGAGAATCCCCGGTTCCATTGCCAGTCCACATCCTGATACGTTTACTTAAGTCAATTATTGAGTCTCTCAGATTATGTCTGTAGAACGTGCCAAAACATCTGGCCATTTCAATCAGTTCAATAAAAGATTCTGCCAAGTCAGGGGGAAATTAGTCAAATTACTCATTTGTATAGGCAGAACAATAGATTGTTTTCTTCAGGAAAGATGTAAGTGGATATAGTTCCAAAGGTTTTGGTTTTCTTTTCTGAAACCAGAATACAGGCTATAATTCCTGAAGGAGGTTGTGATTTTTTTTTTATCAGCTAATGTTTTGGGAGGTGTTCTGACAGATCTTCCATCCAAAATGTAATGGGTATGAAGATTACTTATCCACGTCTCTGAGACAGTTCTGTGCTCAGTTGAATTCTATGTTTTGAAGGTCGGAACCAAGCCAGAAGTACACAGGACTAGTGTTTGCTAAGTATTGAAAAATAAGAGTAGCAACACTAGAACTCACCGAATAATACTTATTCCCCCTGAAGCCCATTGACATTCCTGTGCATGTGTGTCCTCACTTTAACAAAATCTGATACACAACTTTAATTACCAAAAACAGATGAATACACAGCTTTTTATAGGAATCTTCATGAACAAACTGCTGTTCTACAAAAATCAAACTAATACTGTGCAGTCCTTTGATTTCTTCATGATTTCTTACATGGTCTCTTCCACAGATATTTGGAATTTCAAATGATAGTCAAAGCCCCAAAGAGAAACAAATGGTCAGAGAAACAGATGAAAAGAGGAATACAGAAACCCAACATTCTGATTGTCTTACCCTATTTTTTTTTCACATTTATGTACTCACTCATAGACTAAAAATCCTCTGACCCAAAATATTCTATAAAATGACTTGGTCCAGAAAACTGCACTGAAATACAAATTCTCCCTTAAATAAACATATTTAGAAGAAAAACATTTGAAGAAAACATTTCCATGTTCATTTGGGGCCACGGTAAGTACAGATGACCTCCCCATGTCTAATTTATTATGACTTTTGTTCTCTATGCATAGTTTTGAAGTTTTAAAAAAGCTGGAGATAATTAGAAGTGACTCCCGTCATAACTGAATAACATAAACCTTATAAAAAGGTCTGAGGTGAGTCACCTTCCAGAGTATATGATCTCTGCTACTGAAGTTTCTATATAATTTGTTAAATGTCTACAGCTTAATTGTTCTGTTGTTAATGAATTAGAAAAAAAAGTCGCCTGCTTTTAGAAGAGAAATGGGTCTTTGTTTCAAGGACAAAAGAATTAAAAGAACTCAGTTTTCAAAATGGGAGCAAGATAATTTTTAAAAAGAGAGAAAGTATTTAAAATCTCGAGTAGAAGCTTGCTTTTATTAAAAAAAAAAAACCAGGAATTTTACTGATAGTTCAACCAGGCTAAATGGTGAAATCCAACAAGAAGGATTTAAGTTTTGATAAAGATTGGAAATTGGTAAGATCAAGTTTTTTTATCAATTAGGCAGAAATCTTCTAGACAATGAAGGATTGATGAGGGTGCTCAAAATAGGCCATGGTTGTTAGTTAGATCATAGCTAGCTTCTTGTGGATAGAACTAAAACTTGTTTCCCCTGTATAAGGGTTAATTATGCACAGCAGTATTATTCTTGTTTTAGTTTTGGTTTTTTGTTTTGTTTCAATGCCAAGCATTGAACCCTGGGCCTCATTCATGTCCAACACATGTATTACCACTGAGGTTCACCCTTAACTCCGGTCCAGAGTTTATACCTGTATTTATGTAGCATGATTTTAGAAAAACAAGGTTTGCTGCCAATAGCTTCGAGAACAAAAGGGCAAAGAATGTGAAAAAAGGTGTTAAATAGGCAAGTGTCACTGAGTTAGACATGTCAATCAGTTTCTGAAAACCTAAAATTATTAACATGCATAAAAAAGTGCCTGACCTTGAATTCAAACATTAGGACACACCTACCCACATATACATGCAGACTAAAAACAGATAAGTTCATTACCGTCCCGATGACAAACTAAGAAGTGGTTGGCAAGGCAGTATTTTGGAGCACACAGAAACCCACATAAAAGAGCCTAAACCAGGCATATGCTGTTTGTGGGAAATGTAACCTGGTTTGACATTTCTAGAAGGTGGCTTGGCATTACGTCTCAGACGAGATTGGGCATGTTCAGGGTGGTATGGCCGTAGACGACATTATGTCTCAAACTCAGAATCGATCCAGCAACCTTGATCTAGGAATGGAAACCAAAGATGTGGTTCTCAAATATGATGACAAACATAACTGCCCAGCAGAACTTGTTTAAAAACTGCCAACTGTTAGATTTCTTCCCCTAGAAATTTGCAAGTGTGACAATTGACATTTTAAAATAAGCAGTCCTCCTGATTTTGTTACTGATCAACAATCAGGTTGCCAAAGAGATCACATTAAAAGAGGCAAAGGCTATAAACAGAAAAAAATGTTAGCCTTAAGATTCTGTAAAATTTCTGGAAATTGGAAACTATTATTTTTGAACCTCAGTTTCCTTGTTTTTACATTGAGAGTACATACCTCTGTGGATATTGTGCAATTAAGTAAGAATATATATATATATAAAGAGAGAGAGAAATAGAGATATATATCAATAAATGTTAATTTATAACTGCAATGCTGAGTGAACAAAAGGTATCTAAGCAACAGAGTCTATAATACTAGTTTTTTTATTTGTAGAGTAGTAAATGAGAAACAAACAAACAAAAAAATAGAATAGTAGCAGCATACCAGTATCGTGAACATAATTCAAAGTGATACAGGGTCTCAAGACAAAATAATACGAATCAACAGTAGTTGTTACATTACATATCATTATCCTCAATTACATTGCTCAGATAACCAGATGTAAGAATGAAAGAGCAGTAAATGAGAGTAGTAAATGAGAAACAAACAAACAAAAAAAATAGAACAGTAGCAGCATACCAGTATCATGAACATAATTCAAAGTGATACAAGGTCTCAAGACAAAATAAGACGAATCCACAGTGGTTGTTACATTACATATCGCTATCCTCAACTACATTGCTCAGATTACCAGAAGTAAGAATGAAAGATTGCTCAAACCATTGTAGGGAATAAGAAAATAATTCTTTGATAAAACATTAGAGATAATACAGACTTTCACTAGACAAGATGGTAGGAGTTCATCATTGTAATTCCATTGCATATTATTACTTTCAAATCAGTTGCTTGGACCACCAGACACAAGCATGCAAAGTCAATCAGGACATAACAAATTGTAAGCATAATACTAGTTTTTGAAACATTGTTCATGCACATATATATGTGTGCACAGTGATGTCCCAAAACATATTCAAGTACTATTAATAATGATGAAAGCTTGATAATGAAATTTTGGATTTACATATTCTCTCTGAAGTTTTGAATAGTTCTAGTTATTTTACAATTAAAATAGATCATTTTCCTTAAAAAAAAAACCTGTAATATTTAAGTTCAAAACTGTTTCAATCCAAAACTTTAAAGTGCACTTTGATAATACCGACATTTCTGTAACAGATTTCCAAAAAGCTTCTACAAGCCTTACTTCACATGACCTCAAGCAGCCGTGTGTATGAAAAAGGACGTGTCTTCTTATTCCTATTGTACGGATGGGGAAATAAGATCCCTCGCTCCTTGAGGTCTCCCCCACACAGCCACATACTCGGAGCCAAGTCTCAAACCCAAATCTTTTGAGTCCGTGTTTAGTATATCTTCTCGTGAGCAGAGTTTCCTCACTAATCCCACTTATACTTTGGAAAAGAAAGGGAATTCCAGCTTTGTGAGTTTCTATTTTTCACTTACTGACCTCATTTGTATTTGTTAATGCTAAAAGCTTTGAAATAAATGGAGCATTAGGAAGGCTGGTATAGGAAAGTCAGGAAATAGCAAAGTCAAGTTTCTGACAGAATCCTTAAGCATCTGCTGTGCAGGAAGCTTTGATTACGAGGCAATCTTCTAAATACACAGTCCGAGTCTTCTGTTAGAAGACATTTCATGTGCGAGGAAAAAGAGATACGAAAGATGTAGAATGTACTCTTAATTGGATTACTCCGGGTTCTCCTACATTTTTCACTTGCGAGCGACCGAGCTCGAGTGCGCTTGGGCTTGGAGGCTGGAAGGTTTCGCTGTGCACCGGCCTGGTGTCCAGCCGGATCCACTGATCCACGCTGGGAGCACGGTCTCAGGGCGCGGCGGGCGGTCACCGCCCTCTACCGGAGAAAAAGGTGAGGAGTCTGTGGCATCACATCTCCCTCTATTGGCAAGAAAAAGGTGCAGTCCACCACCGAAGACTGGCTGTAGAGAGGTGCCGCAGCAGCGCTGATAACTGGTCAGGAAAGCGACCTCCCTGGAAACGCGCTCAGGAGGCTCCACTGCTTCGGAAATGTCACTGCTGCTACCATTCTCCAAGTCGGTGAGGCAGATCAGGGATTCTCTGTAGATGTGACAGAAAGGTTCTTTGCTGATCCTGAACTGTAATTTAATTCTAATAATTCCCACCATCAAACATTTGAACTGTATCTAAAACAACTTTATATAACTTAATTCTACACCTATTTAATAAGCGCATTAAATGAAAAATACAAAAGCAGCAGTTGATACACGTATCGTATTCACAGCACCCAACCCACAATGCAGAACTGTGTCCTGGGGTCAGAGTAGGAAAGGACCCCTCCAGTCCAACCTGGGTGTGTCCAGCTTCCCTTTGTCTTGGCCTCCTTTAATTCACGATGCTAAATCTCTACATGGTCAACAATATGTACATACATGGATGGTATTTTAATTAACTCCACTCTATATTTGTCTGCTCTAGGCCATATTTTAACATACCCAGCTCTCACAGATTGAGTGCACTTACATTATTTTGAATTTATAGATACACCTGGTCCCCTTTACCTTAGGCTGTAAACGCTCTTGGAAAAGGGAATAGAGGGTCTAGTTGAAAAATGAAAACATAAGAGGTAAAATGTTAATAACACGGTGAACATAAAAGAAGGGAAACAGAAAAAACTTATTTTTTCCTGGCATAGAGAAACTCTGAACCTATAAATTATAAAGTCACTGGCAAAGACTTAGATATTTTACCACATAAAGTTTATTTCATGTACTAGAGCATATAGATCAGTCTTGCCGGGTATGAGAGACAAGTTTGTATATAACACATATTTTTTCCACCTAAAAAATTTCAAAACAAAACTCCAGTTCAGGTGACTGGCGAAAACCACAAACTACTACAAGACTTTGGACAATCATTAAGAAGCTGGCACAGATGCTACATTCCAAACAATTGTTTAATCAGATAAGAGAACATTGTTATAGTTTTGGGTATTTAATACCACTTTATTGAATGGCAGTATTTTTTCCTTTGTATTGTATTGCATTGTTTTAACCATGGCCCTGTGTTATAATTCTGCATTGGAAGTAAATCTCTACAAGTTAATTAAATATAAAGATAATTTATCCAAATATTTAGTGAGCATCTACTTTGTTCCAAGAACTATTCCAGTCCAAAGACACATGTTGGTGAGCTGCATGCACTCCCTTTCCTCAGAGTAGCACACCGTAGTGGAGATGAGGATGTTAACATGCAACTCTCCCAGAGATGATGTCTGGGGGCTGACCCAGTCTTAACAGGGATCAAGAGAGGTTTCAGGAAGAACTGTCATCTAAGCTGATAATAAGTTAGGAAGATAATAAGTTAGGAAGGACTTAAGATATGTTAAGAGAATTCCAGACAGCAAAAGAAGTACCCAAAGCCTAGAAGTTAGTGGTGCCCTGGGACCTGCAGTTGTCAAGTGTGGTTGAACAGAGTTCAACGTGTCCGGAGGGAAAGAAGAAGAGAGGCCAGATGGTGAATCATCTTTTACACTATGTCACTGATTTATATTTTATCCTGAAAACAGTGAGGGGCACTGTAGGATTTATGGCAGGAGAGTGACATAATTAGACATGTGCTTCTGAAAGCCCAGACGAGGTGCTCGCCGAGTGTGGACTGGAGAGCAGAACAGAGCCAGAGGAACCAAGCAAGAGGTCCCTGATTCATCCAAGTAGATGACAGTGGTTTTCTAAAGTAACAGGGATGAAGAGAAAGGAGAGGGAAGGGATTTGAGGAAAACTGAACTTATGAGACTCAAAGGTTATTTTGATGTGGAAAAAGTGAAGAATGACCCCATTTAATTAAGAACTCCTTAAATTAATTTAATAACAAAAACAACTCAATTTAAAAAGCAGCAAAGGGCTGGAACAAGATTTTCTCAGAAGAAGTTACACAAATGATCAGTGAGCACAAGAAAAAGTGCTCACTGTTGTTAATCATTAGGAAAGTCTAAATTGAAGCCATGGTGAAATGCTCCCTTATACCTACGAGGATAACTATAATGACAAGCAATAGAAAATAACATGGGTTGGTGTAGATGTGGAGAAATTGAAAGCCTTGTACATTGCTAATAAGAAAGTTAAATGGTACAACTGCTGAGGGAAATAGCTAGGCAGTTCTCTAGGAAAGCTAAGCACAAAATTATCATATTATGCAGCAATTCAGCTCCTAGGTATGTACCCAAAGTAATTCAAAACAGGAACTCAAACAGACATTTATATACAAATGTTCATAGCAGCATTATTTACAGTGGCCAAGAAGCAGAAACAACACAAAAATCCATCCGCACAAAATTGGACAAATAAAAGGTATTGTATATGCACACTAGAATATCTTTAGCTACACAAAGAAATGAAGTTCTAAAATATTCTGCAACATGGATATATCTTTTAAATATTATAAATGAAATTAACCAGACCCCAATTGACAATACTGTATAGTATACCATGACAGTCATAGAAATAGAAAGAAAGATCATAGTTAACAGGAGCCCGAGGAGGGAGGAACAGGAAACACTCCTTCAGTGGTTACAGCATTTCTGTTGGGGTGAATAAAAGTTTTGAAAACATATTAAATTGTACACTTTTAAAGGTGAGTGGTATAGCATGTAAATTATAACTCAGTAAAGCTGTTAAAACAAACAGAATAACATCAACAAAAAAGCATGAGAGCCAGGGGATAATTCAGTGGTTGAGCACTTGCTTAGCACACATGAAGCCCTGGGTTCCATCACTAGTCACTCAAAAAAAGAAAAAGACACCTTGGTTTCTGACCTGGCGCATAGGTAGTCAAGGGTGCTACTCAGTAAGATTGGAGGTAGACATTGTAAGGGATTTGAGGAGGAAACAACGAATTCAGTTTTGGGTATGTTAAATTGAAGGTGTTCAGTATACAGCAAATGAAGATGTGCAGTCTATAAATGAGTATATGTGTCTGAAATTTGGAAGAGAAACCTGAATTAGACGTGAAATTCAGACGCCATCCATCTTCAGTTACTAAAGTCCTGAGAGTAAATGTAATTACTTAGGGAATATGAAAAGGGATAATCAGGCATGGTAACACATGGCTGTAACCTCAGCTTTTCAGAGGCTGCGGAAGGAGGATTACAAGTTTAAGGCCAAGGTGGGTAGCACAATGGCAGAAGCCTGTCTCAAAGAGAAGCACAGGAGCAGGAGAAAGGGGAAGGAAGACAGAAGAGAAAAGAAAAATTGGAACAAGAGAAGAAAGACAGAGATAAACTTCAGCTTTACTGATATACAAGGCGTAGGCCAGCCAAGATGTCCACAGGGAAAACTGAGGACCAATATGGGAAGAAATTTATCAGAAGGACACATTAGAAGAAAAATTATGACATTTTTCACAAATCCTACCACTGTAGATATACATTTTCTCTATATTTAAAGAACGGAAACTAATTTCAGAGAAGGATTGAAAGAAACAAAGTTCCATTTTGCAACTTTTTTTTTTCAGTACTAGGGATTGAGTCCAGGGACTTTGCACTGCCCTACATCCCCAGAAGTGTCTCAGAATGCACTCAAACTTGCTGTCTTCCTGCCTCAGCCTCTAAGAGTGCTGGAATTTCAGGCATGTGCCACCATACCCAGTTATTCTTGCCTCTTTCTGTCTTTATATATCAGTCTAAGTGGTTTCAAATTAGAAATCTTGGGTTTTAAGCTTCCAGAAAACACTCTGTCTTATGCAGCAAACAAATGTAATCAGTTTGCTTATCCAACACAGAAGCAGAGAAAGGAGAGGTGTCAATGGGAGAATTCAGCACAACAGAGAGATTGGATGGGAGTAAAATGTAGGCAGGCTACTATTAGATGCAACTTTAAAAAGGAGAGAAAAATGCCTTTTAATTGAAAGCTCTTACTTTTTTATTCCTTGATGCTTAAAGCTCAGAGAACACAGGGCATACTGTTGCTTAAAGTTTGAAGTAAGGTTTTTAAAATCAAAAACTGAAAATAAGAAATACTACAGGTTACTGCCCAATAATTTTCCAAAAGTGATGAGAGACAAGACACCACAGATGCGATAAGCTAATTAACTCAAAGACAAGGAATTTAAAAACTCCAACTAGAAACAACACAGCAAAGTCATAAAATTGTACATAATAAACAAAAAGAAATGTTAAAAGCAGTTAGATAAACATATTGTTACACTGAAAGGAACAAAAGCCTAACTTCCAAATAATAAAAAAAGACTAACTTTTCCATAGAAACAACAGAAGACAAAAGACAACGGGATGATAATTTTAAAGTGCTCAGAAAAGTGATACCTCAGTTCACAAACTTAATTCTTTCCACAATTCTGGTCACAAACCAAATTGGGAGAACCGAATCTAATTCAATGATTAGCATGTTAATATTATCCCCTAGTTATTACAGGCTGATCAGACCTGCAATCTCCCAAATGAGTGGAAGGTGAAGGCTTAAATAAATGAGTCAAATGGAATGATTTCAGGTCTCCAGAAGGATCAAAAGCTCTCTCACAGAACTCAAGATTCTCTGGGTTTAAGACCAAGATCTCTCTGCAGCCCATATTTATTTAGTTATCAAAACAAAGTGGGGAATACTGAAGAGAGAAGGGACTCTGCCTTGAATGGCATGGTCGTTCAAGGACCTTGGAAGTCCCCTCAAAGGCTTCTCCAATAAGATGTTAATTTAAGAGAACTATATTATCTCCAGGAAGATCTCCACCCAGCAGTGAGACTCCTGCAGCTACAGTCTTCATCTAGTTAATAGAGCTTGGTGTCTTTAGCTGTGGCTTTGTCTTCTCCCCTGAGGCATCATGGCTTCCCCACCATTACCAGCCTCAATAGGTACTAGTGACTTGCAAGTAAACATGGAGCCAATTGGTTAATATAAATCCTGCTCAGAGCCATTTCATAGTGGTCTCCATCAAATGATTAGGTTCAATATTGACCTTACAGGGAAATTTGATTCCCATGTATAACTCTCCTGTATGTATGTCTTGCATCTAGATGTCCCCCCAAGGCTTTGTGCAGTCATAGTGGGGCTTTTTGGAGGTGGTTGGATCCAAGATGTGTGGTGCTGGGCTCAAGGCTGTGATGCTGGGATTGATTCATGGTGCAATGCTAGGATTAAGATTTCCCCACCCTGAGTGGTAGCCTGCATAAAATATAAGGGACAGAAATAGGGTTACTGTGGTTGCTGGTCACTTGCCACATGCTTCCTTGCTTTTTTACTTCTCTGTTGCCTCCTACCTTCTGCCCACCATGAACTGTTTCTCCACTACAGTGCCCCTCTGCCGAGGGTCATACTACCCTGGAGCCAGCTAACTATGGATTGAAACCGCTACAAACTGTGAGCCAAGGAAATCTTCCCTCCTTTAACTTGTGGGTTTCAGTTATTGTGTCCTAACAATGAGAAAGTAAGTAAGACAGTGCTCAACAAGTAGAAGCTATTTCCATACAAACTAACAATTATAGGAATATAAAGATGTTTCCACAAAATGCACTGGGAAAAGGGAATTCTAAATCTTTCTGAGGAATCTGTGAAAAGTTCCCCTAAAAAAGTAGAGGTGAGACTGATGAACAAATTTATTACTTCTATTTGAGCTGGAATTAAGACATAGAGAACCAGGAGTTTCACATTTGTAGACCATCAAATGACAAATGTTAAGGAACTGTAATAGGAGATAGCAATGGTCAGATTTCCAGTGTGGTTTATGCTTACATCTCTTTCATTTTCTTTTACTGTTCTCTTCAGGTGCTATTGGAGACTGATTTATTAGCCCCATTTATTCATCTCTCTATGTATCCAT
Source organism: Chinchilla lanigera (assembly GCF_000276665.1). Taxonomy (NCBI): domain Eukaryota; kingdom Metazoa; phylum Chordata; class Mammalia; order Rodentia; family Chinchillidae; genus Chinchilla; species Chinchilla lanigera. The sequence goes on along the minus strand of NW_004955412.1, from coordinate 30,328,813 downwards.
GCCATGAGGCTTACCATGTGTGCAAGTAGCATCTCCATTTGCCAAAGACACTTAGCAATAATTTTAGGTGTGCTGAATTTTATAGTGAAATTGGTGGCACAGCTTGAAATGAAGCCTCAACCAAAAAGTTTCTTATAGTGGACCACACTCAAAATTAGGGAGGCTAAGGCAGGAGGATCGTTGCAAGTTTGAAGCCAATCTGGTCTACATAGTAAGTTGAAGGCCAATCTCAAATACACAGCAAGACCTTGCCTCAAAAAGCACACACACACACACACACACACACACACACACACACACACAATTAGCAAACTCGAAGGTTATTCAGTGCATGAGTCAGAGCAGAACACCCAAATGTCATATGTGATCTTCACCAAAACCAGAGGGGTTCACAGGCAGTAAGCCTTCTTTTTTTCTAGTCTTTTCAAAATTGGTTATACCAAAAATGTGTCTCATTTTGTCAGATATATATGAACGTAACATACTTTGTTCATTTTCACCCCATCACACCTCCTTTTTCCTTCCCCTTAGTTTCATGTTAGCAGTGGGTATTTTGTTCATATCCATCCCCTCAATTATGCACACTTGAGCACCTTTCTCCTCTTTCTTGTAATGGCCTTCCTTCTACTTTCTTGTCATCTTTTTAAAAATTTTGCATATTAGAGAGAACATGTATTTGTCTGAGTCTGGCTTATTTCACTCAGTGTAATGGTCCCCAGATCCATCCATTTTCTTGATAATGACAGAATTTTGATCTACCTTGCAGATAAGTAATAGTCCACATACACACACACACACACACATATATATATATATATATATATATAATCACATTATCTAATCATCTATTGATGGGCATCTAGGTTGGTTCCATATCTTGGCTATTGTGAATTATGCCACAATAAGCATAGATATATAGGTATCCATATAGTACACTGATTTAAATTGCTTCAGCTATATTCCAAGGAATGGTATAGCTGGATCAAATGGTGCTCTATTTTTAGTTTTTAAGGAACTTCCATACTGATTTCCATAGTGGCCGTACTAATTTACATTCCCACTAGCAGTTTCCTTTTCCCCCACACCTTGACATAATTTATTGGTTTTGTATTGATGATAGCCATTCTGACTTTATGAGATGGAACCTTATCATAGTTTTGATTTGCATTTCCCTAATGGCTAAAGATGTTGGACATACTTATATATACTTAGTAGCCACTTGTATGTCTTTTGATATGTATCTATTCAATTCATTTGCTTGTTTATCAATCCTCTGTCAGAAGAGGAATTGGTAAATATTTTCTCACATTCTGTACTTTGTTACTTGTTTCCCTTGCTGTGTAAAAACTTTTTAATAAGATATAGTCTCATTTGTTTATTTTTGCTATTATTTCCTGTGCTATTAGAGTCCAAACCAGGAAGTCCTTGTCTGTACCTATGGTGTCAAGTATTTCCCCATGTTTTCTTCTAGCAGCTTCAAAGTTTCCCATCTTATATCTCGGTCTTTGATTCACTTTGAATTGATTTTTTTACAGGTTGAGAGATAGGGACCTAATATTAATCTTCTACATTATGGATATCCAGTTTTTCCAGCACCATTTGTTAAAGAGGTTGTCTTATATCCACTGTATATTTTTTACTTTGTCCACAACCAGAGATCTATAATGGAGTGGATTTTGTTTCTGCATTCTTTATTTTGTCCCAATGGTCTATGTGTCTACTTTTGTGCCAATATCACGCTGTTTTTGTTGCTATGGAATTCAGTATAATTTGAAATTGGGTATTTTTTCTCTTGCCTAATTATCCTAGCTAAAATTTCAAAAACTATAACAGTGGTGTGAGTGTCTATCTTTGCCTTATTCCTATTTTTAGAGGAAATACTTTCAGGTTTTCATCATTCAGAATGATTTTTGCTGTGGGTTTGTCCCATAGCCTTTACTGTATTGAGGAGTGATCCTACACTACCTAGTTTCTTTAGGGTTTTTATCAAAAAGTTATGTTGAATTTTGTCAAAGGCTTTTTTTCCATCAGTTGAAAAGATCATGTGATTTTCTACTTTCTGAATTCTAATTATGCAGTGTATTACATTTATTGATTTGTGTATGTTGAACCACCCTTGCATCAGGGAATAAAATCAAACTGACTGTGGTGTGTTAGTATTATGTTTCTAATACATTGCTGAATTCAGCTTGTGAGTAGTTTACTAAGGATTTCTGAATCTATGTTCATCAAGAATATTGGTCTAGTGTTGTTGTTTCCTTGTCTAGTTTTGACATCAGGGTAATTTTGGCCTTGTAGAATCTGTTTGAGAGTGTTCCCTCCCTTTTTATCTCATGGAAGAGTTTGAGGAGCACTGATGTCAGTTCTTGAAAAGTTTGGTAAAATTCAGCTGTGAACCCATGTAATGCTGGGCTTTTCTTTGTTGGAAGACTCTATTACGGCCTGAATCTCACTGCATGTAACAGATCTGTTTAGGTTTTTTATATCCCATGGGTTTAATTTAAGTAGGTTACAAGTGTCTAGAAATCTATCCATTTCTTCTAGGTTCTCTCGTTTATTAGACTATAACTTTTCAAAGTAGTCCCTAGTAATCCTCTGACTTTCACTGGTGTCTATTGTAATGTCACTTCTCTCAACTCAAATTGTATTGATTTGGTTCTTTCTCTTATTCTTTTGCCTACCTTGACTAAAAGTTTATCAATTTTATCTATCTTTTCAAAGAAACAATTTGCAGTTTTATTGATGTTGTGTTACATTCTTTTACTTTACATTTCATTAATTTCAGCTCTGATATTTTATTATTTGTTTCATTACATTGAGTTTGTTTTGGTGTGTTCTTATTTTTCTAAGAGCTTGAGATGCATCATTAGGTTATTTAGCTCTTTCTGATTTTTTAAAGTTTAATTAACTTTATTGGTACAATTTAGACATATACAATAATCACATTCATCATAGGGAATTTGTACCTGTATATGATATTCCTTGATTTGTCTCCCCCTTATTTCCCCTCCCTTCAACCCCTCTTGCCTTCCTTATTTACAAAACTTTGTTTCCAGTTTATCTTTCTTTTCTCATTTTTTCTTTTCCTTTCCTTTTCTCCTCTGCCCTCCTAAGTTCCCTTTTCTTTTTAGACATTTTCTTCCCATATCACCAGACCTCTTGCATAATTTAGTCATTATTTATACTTTCAGTTTCTCATAGCCATGAGACAATGTGATATTTACACATGTGTGTCCCACTTATTTCATGTAAGAGTGTAATCTTGAGGTCCATCCATTTAGCAATAAATGTCTCAAGTTTAACCTTCTTTTGGCAGAGTAGTGCTCCATTATATTAAAAGAACACATCTTTTTTATGTATTCATTGGTTGGTGACCATTTGGATTGTTTTCAAGATTTAGCTATTACAAACTGTGCTGATATAAACATGGGTGTGCATATATCACTGTAACATTTCTAGATGATATAATATCCTAAACGAAAGACCCCAAAACTCCCCCAAAAGACTTCTAGATTTAATAACAAAATTCAGTCATGTAGCTGGATACAAAGTCAACATCCAAAAATCAATAGCCTTCCTGTATACAAATAAGAAACTCACTGAAGGAGAAATTAGGGAAACAACACCTTTCACAATAGCATCAAAAAAAAAATACATAAGAATTAATCTATCAAAGGAAGTAAAAGATCATTATATTGAAAATTATAGTACTCTGAAAAAGGAGATCAAAGAGGATATCAGAAAATGGAAAGATATTCCTAGCTCTTGGGTACCATGAACCAGCATAATAAAAAGGGTCATACTTGCAAAACTATTATACAGATTTAATCCAATCCCAATGAAAATACCATTAACATACTTTACAGAATTAGAGAAAGTAATCCTAAAATTCATTTGGAACCAGAAGAGACCTGGAATAATAAAAGCAATT
>NW_004955412.1:30304548-30323157 GCF_000276665.1 Chinchilla lanigera | reverse complement strand
TGAGAATAGTCAATGAATATTCAATTGGTCACTCATGTATAGCTCTATTTATTTTCTTTGGAAACCACTTTGAAGATACCAAAGTATAGTACAACAACCATTGATAATAACCTACCACTTTTGTCTGTAACTCACTATTATTTGTCTATTTGTTTTCCTGAGAAACCATCTTGTATATAACAATATGTAAAACAACAACCATTGATAATTTTCTACCACTTTGTCTGTAATTCAGTAAGCCCCCCCATTACTATATTATCCTTCTTTTACTCATTAAAATAAAAAAAAAAATGTGGTGCTGGAAAAACTGGCTTTCCACATGCCGTAGACTAAAACTAGACCCATGTCTATCACCATGCATTCAAGCTTCTAGAAAAAATGAGCAAGTTAAACCCAAAGTGAAAGGAGAGAGGAAATTATAAAGATCAGAGCAGAAATGCAATGGAGACTAGGAAAACAATACAAAGAATCAATGAATCAAAGGGTTGGCTTTTTCAAAGGTGAAACAAAATTGGCAAACACTTAGCCAACCTTATCAAAAAAAAAATGAGAGAAAAGATTCAAATCCATGCAATTTGGAATGAAAAGGGCAAAATCACAACAGACGCTGCAGAAATCCAGAAAATCATCAATACACACTTTGAGAACCTGTACTCTATAAGATGGAAAATACAGGAGAAATGGACAGATTTCTAGATATACATGAATTACTAAAGCAGAATCAAGAAAATATAAAAATTCGGAGAGTTTCCATACAAACACTAGAATATAGTAATGTGAAAAAGAGAAGGAGGGAAGTGGGTCCCTTGAGCCCAGGAAGGATCTGAAGCAAGAATTGAAACGCAAAGAGAGAGCAAAGAGAGAAACTTCAACAAAGTTGCAGAAGGAGGTGGCAGGCAGTGTGTTCTCCCTGAGCCCAGACTCATTGTATGGGAGGAGAAGTTCGAACCTGCAAACACTCAGTGACTACTCACAACACCAAAGGCTTCCATGGAGAGATGCATTAGTGTAAAGGAACAACGGACATAGAGGATTAAACTCGCTGGTGGTGAGTGTTGCACAATCAGACATTCTGAGGTAGAAAGTAATTGACTGGGTACCATTTTGGAGAGGGGCCACCTGAGCTCAGAACTCAGAACCCAGAACAACTGCTGGTTCATCTAGCTTTTCCCAGCTGAGTTCAAGCCCACAGAAGGTGTATTGATGGCTGTATGCTTAGCTGGTCTGGTCCCAACCTCATGACAAGAAATCAATCTAAAATTCAGGGGAAATAAAGGTGCAGGCTCTCTAAGGCTATCCACTACCCCATCATAAAGCTACTGCTAGGTTGCTGGAATAAATGCACATGGATTTAGACTGTCTGCACACATTATCTACCAGTGACACCAGAGACAAACCTGGAAGTGAACATTATTTTCTCTCTCCCTTTTCTTGTTGTGTTTCATTGTTGGTCTTGTTTTTATATGAGTGTGAACCTGATTTCTAGCCTCTTTGTGGTTGTTGTTCTGTTTCATTCTTCCTTTTATTTCTTCTTTCACTTTTTCCCTCCTGTCTTCTGTACCAGTTTCTCAAAGTTTGTGTAATCCTCCTTGTCCTCCAGCCATATTTTTAATCTCTCCTTTTGTTCTATTTCTCTATTTTTCCCCTAACTCCTTTTAAAATTTCTCCCTTGAGGATAAAATTGACATATTCAGGACTTATTTACTGCATACAATTTTCTAGTTCATTTTAGATTTTGATATATAACCACAAATCTAGTTCATATACCTAAACATGGCAAATTAATAGTTACCTCAGTTTGTTATTTTCTAAGCTGTGCTTGATGCTGCTGTTTTTGCTGATTGTACCACTTTAGCCAAAGTGACATACTGGTTCCTACCAGGTGTTCTTCCAAGGCTGAGAGTGCCTTGAGGTCATGGAAAATACTATGGCCCAGTGCCAAGAACCGGGGGCTGGGACAAACAGGCAGAAACTTCTCATCCCCAACAAACTGCAGAGGCAGGATCTTGCAATAGACTTGCAAAACCCAAAAACCAGCTACACCTGGAAGACACCTCTGAGAAGTAGTTATTTCCAAAGGGTTCTAAGTACTAGCAATAAAGCAACTCGTCACAGGTAATTCCAACCCAGGAATTAAACCGTGTCAAACTCCAACCACTAGGGCTAATTTCAGAGAAGAGAGTGCACAGCCATTGGCCCAGCAGCCAGTTCTCAAGGTATGTACCATGGTATTGTTAGTAATACAATGACAATCCAAGTATTGACATAAAGAGAAAACTAATTAATAACAAGAACTATGCCACCATGGCAATAGGAAAGAAATCAGAAATACAGTCAAATACAAACTAGATACTGGCATATGAAACAATAATGTACCATCCTTAACCATAGAAAAGAGATCTATATAGTACAAACACTAAGACAATCCAAACACTGCAAAAGAGTTAATATATGCTAAATGCAACATCTATACCTCCACTAACAGTAGAAAAGCATTCAACAGTAATAATATTGACTTAACTAAATATCTGAAGATTAATATAGCTCAATGGTTATTCTAGTAAACATAGAAGGGGTGGGGAATGGGAATATGATAGAAGCAAACTTTAAAAATAAAGATGAGGAGGAAAGAAAAGTGAGATAAAGGATCCTATTACAGAGTAAATGCAAATGAATAGAAGTAAACTAACAAAACAGAACAAACAAGGACAAAAGAAAAATAAAAGAAAAAAGTTAAAAAGAAAAAATTCAAATCCCAAAGAACCCATGGAAAAAAAGAAGAAATGAGTCCAAAAATTCCACTGTCTTTTTCAATGAATGGTGTCTTTTCAGGATCAGCAGTCTTGGAATCCAACAGATAAGGGGGAGAGATAATGAGTCACTGCTAAGATCTATTTTGTTCCCCCACTCAAGATTTTGTGAGTGCTGGATTCTGTCCTGCCTTTCCCCTGGGCATAGTCTGTCAATGGTGTCTACCCTACAAGTGTAGTCATACTAGCAATTCCCATCTTCCATATCCCTCTTAACACCCAAGTCATGGTTTTCTCTGCCTAGCTTTATGGCCTGTGGGTTTTTAAGGTGTCCCCCTGCCCCAGAGGACCCTTTGTCCATACATCTCAGGCTGTGGAAGTTGAGCCATATCCTTGCTCATATTTGTATATGAGAAAAGCAGAGATAGCACTGAGTTCTGTGATGTAGGCAGCAGAGGGTGGGGGCAATTCGAGCAGTCTGCTGGACTTAATGCCAGCACTTTCAGACCCAGACTCCTATAGAAGCCACACCTGCTAGCCTGGTTTCTCACCATGGAAGTCAGGGCCACTGCATCCCTCCCATCCTGAGCTTAAACTTCTCAGAGGGTTAGAGGGGATTCAACATGGCTGAATAGAGGAGGAACTACTCAGAGAAAATCAGCTAAACACACAGGTAATTGGAAGAAAAGGAGAGACATAAATCCTGATACTAAGATCAATCTGAAATGAGTGACTTGTAGAGCAAATAAAACATAAACATAGGACTTTATAAAATGGTAAACCAACCCACAGGTTCTCAGTGGGACTGCAGCCTGTGCATGGAGCAGGAACCACCATTCTGGGAAGTTTCAAAGAAAACTTATGGACTGCAATAGTGAAGCAACCTCAAGCCACATAGGATAGATTTGGGATATAAGGCCCCTTGCCTCTTTTGCCTTCCTCCACACAGAGGACACCACAGCCTGGCAGCAAATTTCACTGACACACATATGTCTGAATGACCAGGAAACTGCTCGCTCCCTGATAAGCTGCCAGGTTTTTTTCCTTTTTTTTCAGGCACTATGCTGGTTAACTGGAATCTCTAGGGACAATGAAATTAGGGACTGCAGCAGTGGCAGTTAAGGAAGTGAGTGGAATGACATGACCCCTCCTGCCCCAAGACCAGTGGCTTGAGAAAGGGACACGGAATCATGGGACTTAAACAACCTTGGGCTGAAGTGGAGCAACAAGTGGGATGTTGACACTCCCTCTACTGGAGAGGAGATTGAAGTGCGACCAAGCAGCCTCGGCCTGTCTCCACAGCAGCCGCAGGAGCAGTGAGTGAGCTGACAGTACCCCCACACACACATTCTGCAACAAGTGGCACGAAAGAATAGAGACATGACAGTGGAAGTGAAACAGAAGAGGCTGTGCAAATACCAGAAAGAGGCAACTGTACAGGGGACTGGGAGCAGCCTAAGGCTGTCTGTGTCAAAGTGTGCCAAAGCAACTAGGAGAGCAATACAGAGACAAACAGGGTAAGGAGACACAGGCGGGCCACTGAGAGACATACAGAAAGTTGCTGGCTGGAGACTGGCTCCAACCCCGACACTTGGAGGCCAAGATCAACCCTGCACCCAGCATTAATCTTACTGCAGACTTGGTGAGGTTACCCAGCACTGATTCAGTCTCTGACTTGGGCACTGCCACGGAACTGTGGACATCTGAGGAACCTTTTTTGTTTGTTTCATTTTCCTTTTTCAGGCTGGTTGGGTTTTTTTGTTTGTTTTTTATTTTTCTGGGGTTTTCTTTAGTTGTTCCTGTAGTCAGGGTTTACAAAGAAATAGATTACAATCATAATTTACAGAACTATTTTGAAATATTCATTCAAAATTTATAGAATTATTTAATAATATTCATCTTGCTCAGAAAGTGTAAGTGACCTTTCCATGCACTAGAGACCCAAAAAATCCAGTGGAGGGCATGGATGCCATAGCAATCTCCTGCACAAGTCCAGCTGAAGATCTAGAGCCCATGACAATGTCCTCCCTGAGCCTAGCTTGAGGCCTAGAGCCCAGGACAATGTCTCATGCAAGTCTATATCAAGGATCTGCATTGGGAAGGCCCAAAAATCAGTGGTGGAAAATAGAAACTTGGCACCAGCAGGATGAAGGATCTGTGCCAGTGGGTTGAGGAATCTTCACTGGAGCCAGAAAGCAACACTCAAGGTAAAGACCATAACTCCCCTCACAAAAAGAAGACCCCAACAGCCATCTTCAGGTATAGTGAGAACCTGAGCTCTTGTGACAATGGAAACACGTAAGTTCATATCAGGAAAACCAGTGTGACAAACTTCTCCAGGACAATCAAAAGCACATTATCTTCCCCTCCAGTTCTCCTTTTATACTATTGATAACAGTCCTCAGGGGGTCTTCTACACCATGTTGATTCAGCTCAGCTGGGTGTTACAAGTTGGGCATTAATTCAGCTACCTCAGCTGTTTAGATTTTTATTTATATTGATTGTTTTGTTTTGTTCTGTTCATCTTTGTTCTCTCTTTGCTCAGTGCTTTCTTGATTTTTTATATTTTCAAGTGAGTGAACATTGCCTCTAGTCTTTCTGGTTTGCTTTGATATTCTTTCTCTTTCTCCTTCAGTTTTTCTCTCCTGTCCTCTTCTCCAGCTTTCCAAAGCATGGGTAATCATTCTTTGTTCTCCAGCCATGCTCCTATGTATTTCTCTGAATTTATCTCTCTGCTTTGTATGCTATCCTTCATAACTAACCCCCTTACAGTGTAAAATCACTCTACTAAGGGGAAACTCATTGTATACAAGTTCTTGGCTTATGTTGGATTTTGGTATACAACTGTAGATCTTGCTCTTATGATTAAAAGTATCAAATTAATAGTTACCACATTTTGCCCATTACTAGACTGTGCTTGATGGTATTGTCATTGCTAATTGTACCACTTTAGCCAGGATGTCATACCTGTTTTAACCAGTTGTTCTCCCTTGTATGACAGCACTGTGATTGTCTGGGGTTATAGTCATCACCATAGTCCAGTATGAAAGGACAGAGCACCAAGGAAAATAGCAAATTCTAATCCCTAATAAGTTGGGAAGGTAGGGTCATGGGATAGACACAAAGAGCAGGAGACAGCAACACCTAGAAGATATCTCTGAAGAATAGTTATGTCCTAGGGAAATCTTGATACTAGTGATAATGCTATCTACCATAAGCAATTTACAAGCAGAAACACAAAAAATGAACTATAATAAAAAAACACACAATGACAAGACACAGAACCAAAATGAAATTACATACTTACAGCTCACCCAGGACAAGTCAAGGGGACAATGAAATACAGAAAACCAGAATTTTCTGAAATGATAACAGCAGAAGCTTAAAAAACTGCATGAATCTTCAGACAAAATCAATTTAGAAATAATCTCCTAGATAAAAAAGACATGACAATCAAAATAAAGGACCTGCTCAGTGAATCTAGAGTAACACAGGTAAAAGTAGAGGGATTTAGGAAAATGATGGAAAACATGAGTGCCCAATATAGGAAAAATATCCAGGAGATTAAAAATTTCATTGAAAGTATACACTACTGATTGAATCAAAGTGAGGACAGAATATCAGATCTAGAGACAGGATTGCTGTTAGTGAACATGAAAAGAAATATTTCATAAAAATAACAAGTTTTGTTCAGTTCTGATATTTCTTTGTTAATTTTTTGTCTAATTGATCTTCTATTGGTGATAGTGGGGTATTAAGCTCCCCCATTACAACTGTGTTAGTGTTTGATATTTCATGTCCATTAATATTTGTTTCATATAGTTGGGTGTACTAGTGTTTGGTGCATATATATTTATGATTGTTATTTATTTCTGTTTAATTTTTCCCTTGATGTGTATGTAGTGAGCTCCTCTGTCTCTTTTGATGAATCTTGGCTTGAAGTTCACTTTTTGTGCAAATAGAAGAGCTAACCCTTAGTAGATGTCTACACAGTGTTCTGCCACACAACATCAGAATACATATTCTTCTGAACTGCACATGGGATGTTTTCCAAAACAGATCACATACTGGCTCATATAACATGCTTAAGTAAATGCAAAGGAGTTGAAATTATGTCAGGCATATTATCAGATAATAGCACAATGAAACAAAATCAATGGCAAATGAAAGCACTGCATAAACACAAAAATCAAGTAACACCATCTTTGACAACCAATGGATCACAGATGAAATTAAAGAAATTAAACAGTATTTATAATTAAATGATAGTGTTGATACAACATACCAGAACTTATGGGATGCAATGAAAGCAGTCCTAAGAGGGATATTTATAGTCTTGAATTCTCACATCCAGAAAGCAGTATAAGCTCAAATAAATAACCTAATATTGAAACTCAAATTTCTAGAAGAAGAAGAAATCAAGCCCAATCATGAAAAAAGAGAAAAGAAAACAGACAAGTCAGTTGCCTGTATGATGGCCTCTGATTCCATATTGACCATGATGCACACGTGTTCAATATTTACCTACTGAGAACCTTATAAAGATGTAGGCTCATTAAAGGAATATAAACAGCAGATGTGGAATACAGTGGAAAGCTTTTCCATTCAAATTTTAACTGTAACCTCTTCTTTTAAATTTGTTTAATAAAGACAAGATCTACACTGAAGTTTGGTCAGCTCATAAACTTCTCTCCAGTATTTCCCTTAACTGTAAATTACAGATTTTTGATAATACACTTAAAACTCCTACTAATCACAGGTCAATTATGGGCTTCACCATAACATTTTATAAAATGCATTCCTTTCTCCCACATCACCTCAAAATTCATTTTTTCAAAAACTGACAACTCAATACCTGAAAGGGGATCCACAGTGACAGTGTGCTGTCAAAAGTGACTTAACTAAAACAGTTCCAAAGTGCCACCAGCAGAGGTCACGCCTAAGTGAAGCATGGCACTTCCAATGCTATCAAGAAGATATGATTTTTTTATACAGTGGAGTACTACTCTGGAGTGCTACTCTACTTTAAAGGATAAACTTAAGACGTTTATAGGTAAATGGATGCACCTTGAGACCATACGCTTAAGAGAAATAACTCAAACACACAGGTGTAAATATCACATTGTTTCTCTGGTATGAGAAACCAAAAGTGGAAATAAGGACCAGAGTACATACCAGATTATTAGAAATAGGTAGAAAATGCTCAGCTGGGAAGGGAAACTAGGGAGTGGGGAGAAAGGAAAGAAGGGAAAAGAAAAAATGAGAAAAGGAGGAAAGTGGAAATAATGCTTTTGTTAATAAGGAGGGGAAGTGGGGTTGAAGGGAGGGTAAAGAAATGTGAAAAAGAGGAATTAAGATATATCGCATACAAGTACATAGACCCTAAAATGAATGTTATCATTATGTATACCTGCATACCTAAATTGTACTAATAAAGTTAATTAACAAAAGAAACTTCTCAAAAGGTCTATGTCTAGATTACATTTTTGTTATTGATCTTAGGTTTTGCTTAGTTTGGTTGTCCTTTTTTTTTTGTTTGCTATATTTGGTCTAGACATAGACCTTTTGAGAAGTTTCTTTTGTTAATTAACTTTATTAGTACAATTTAGGTATGCAGGTATACATAATGATAACATTCATTTTAGGGACTATGTACTTGTATGCGATATATCTTAATTCTGCCTAGCAATGTATGACAAGACATGTGTAACCAACTGTAGACTATCCTGTTATCTGCTCTTTGTAATTACTCCTAAAAACCTATATAACTGTTTTACTTCAAGACAGGGCTAGTGATCAGTGTCCCACAGCCCGCTGGCCTTCTAAAGTTCCTCAGTGCTGTGCTGTCCCTCTGGTCTGATCCTGAGTTCAACAACAAACTAACCAAACCATGTGTAATGGCTCATAATCTTAGCACCTTCAGAGACTGAGCAGGAGGATAGCAAGTTTGAACCCATCCTGGGAAAATTAGCAACTTAACAAGACCATATCTCAAAATAAAACATAAAAATGGGTAGTACTTGGGATTAAAATCAGGACATTTGCACTGCACAAGTGCTGCCAAAAATTCAACTTAATAGTTTAGTGCTTGTTTCAGAATTCCCAATTGTACTCCAATTGATCTACTATGTATATCCATGTCAGTATCCCACAGTTATGATAGCTCTGGCATTGTAGTAATTTTACCCTGGGGTGGAGGGTTTAATAGGGATAGAGGACAAAGTGGAGAAATAAAAGAAGATAAATACTATACAAGCAAGTCTAGAGGACAAGGAAAGATCACCCAAGCTTTGAGAAAAAGGACAGAAGAGGAGAGGAGAGAAAGAATGAGGGGGAACACAGAAGTATTGAAGCTAACCAGAAAAGCTATGGACAATGTTCACTCACTTGAAAATGTCAAAAAATCAAGAGGGAGTTGAGCAAAGAGAGAACAAAGATGAACAAAACAAAACAAAACAAAACAAGCAATATAAGTAAAAACCTAAACAACCAAAAACAAACAAACAAAGAACCACCACCAATAATAGCAACAAAAAAATCAACCAGTCAGAAAAAGGAAAATGAGGGGCTGGGGATTTAGCTCAGTGGCAGGGTGCCTGCCCGGCAAGCACGAGGTCATAATTTTGATTCCTGGTACCAAAAAAAAAAAAAAAAAAAAAGGAAAATGAGGGGCCAGGGATATAGCTCAGCAGCATAAGCACCTGCCTGGCAAGTACAAGGTCCTGAATTTGACTTCTGGTACCAAAAAAGAAAAAAATGAAACAAAGAAAATAAAAAAATATTCCTGTGGTGTCCACAGTTCTGTAGTAGTGTCCAAGTGAGCACCTGAATCTGTACTGGGTAACCTCACCAAGTCTGCAGTACAATTACCACCGGATGTAAGCACTGATCTTGGCCTCCAGGTGTCAAGGTTGGAGCCAATCTTAAGCCAGCAACTTTCTGTATGTCCCTCAGTGGACCACCTGCATCCCCTTACCTTTTTTGTCTCTGCGTTGCTCTCCCAGTTGTAGAGGCACACTCAGACAGAGATGGCCTAAGGCTGCTCCCAGTCCCCTGTATAGTTGCCTCCTCTTGGCCTTTGCACAGCCTCCTTTGTTCCACTTCCACTGACATGTCTCTATTCTCTCACGCTGCTTGCTGCAGAGGTTGGGGTGTTGTTCACAGTCTCACTGTTCCTGCCACAGAGGAGACATCCCAACATTGCTTGTTCTCACTTCAATTTCCTCTGCAGTGTGGGAGTGCTGACCCCCACTTACTCTTCCGTGTAGGCCCGAGACTGCTGAAATCCCATGCATCAGCATCCATCTCTCAAGCCACTGTTCTTGGGGCAGGAGGGGGCTTCCACTCACTTTCTTCACTGCTGCTGCTGTAGTCCATAATCTTGTTGTCCCTAGGGGTTCCAGTTAGCCACTTGGTAGTAATTCTGAAAATCAAGAAGTGTGAATCCCTCAAATCTGTTATTCCTTTATCAAGATTGTTTTGAGTTTTGAATTATTAGGATCACTTTCATCTGATTTGGGGGATTTGTTTATTAATTTCTGCAGAAATATCAGTTGGAATTTTAATAGGGATTGTATTTAATCTATAGATGAATTTGTGGAGTATTGTTATTTTAATGTTAAGTCTTTTAACCTATGAACATGTAGTATCTTTCCTTTAAGTTAGATTTTCTTTTTTAAATGTTTTTCTCTTTAGTCTTCACACATCTTACACTTCTTTTGTTACCAATGCATTTTTTAATGCCTTAATGAAGAAAGTGTACTTTGGATTGCCAAGGTCATATGATTAAGGCATGAACTAGCAGAGTGTACAAAACAGATCCATTCCAACATTCTTTCTCCCTAGACTTTCAGACACTTCCCTTTACAATGCTCTTGTTGAAGAGTGGTACTTAAAATCACAATAGGCTCTTGTGGGAATTGTCAGAAGTACAGATCTCAGACATTGTCCAGAGCTGCTGAATCAGAATCTCAAACTGATTCATATGCAAGTGACCACTGAGATGCAATTCTATGCAGTAAAAGCGGAAAGCAATGGCACAGCATTTCAACCTCATTGACCATAAGCCACTGAATCCAAGCTTTAGTAGGCAAAGCTAAGAAATGACTAATGTTTCTTTCAAATGGTTAAATCAACATACTAAATTTTAAATCTTGAGTAAATCTATTTCAACAATTTTCTGTTCTGGACTCACAACCAGAAATGAACCAAATGGTACCGACTGACAAACACCAAGAGACACAGACTGCCAATTGGAATTTAGGACAAGCCTTTATTCCTGGCCAGAAACTGACTGAGAGCCTCCACGCAGGGAAGGATCAGACCAGTCCTGATCCAGGGACGAGAGCAGTTTTTAAACCCTAAAACCGCATCCTGTTTGGCAAATACATGTCACATCTATAACAATGAGGGGGCTCTGTTTTTTTTGTTTGTTTGTTTTGTTTTGTTTTTTTTTAATGGCAGGAACAGTACATTCTGAGAATCCGGGAGGGGTAGAGCATTCACAATACATTTTGGGAGTCCAGGAAGGGCAGGGTGTTTACAACCATACATTCCAGAAATGGTAAACATGAAGATCTAACCCCACGGCAGGGGTAGGAACTGGGAATTAAATTAGAACCTTTGATGTAGGTGGTGGGGCTTTTACATTTTCCATATTAAAACTTTATTTTTCATCACACTTGTTTTTGTTTTCTGAGAATCTAATCCCAGATATTCTGCTCCTCATATTCTTCACAATCTGGTTTGTGATGGGATCTACTTCCCCAAGCCCAAGTTGGGACGTATAAGTTCCTAAAGAGAACTTTTATTAGATAGTTGCCCTACAGTACAGTTATTGAAAAGCTTTATTTGCCCTAAATTAACCTAACCTAGCTCATCCTTCTATTATAGGCAGCTAATATATTTCTCTTATATCACTTTTTCAAGACTGAGAATACCAAGATAAGAGTAACTAAGGTGTTTTCAACATCTATAGGGATATTCAATTGCCAGCTTTAACAATGCTCTGTTCTAGACCACCTACTGCATCACCTAGAAGTCTCCAGTCCTCCAGTCCTAAACCAGCAGTTACTTTAGATTATTAGAGCCTCATGCCAGGCATGGTGGCACAGACCTGCAATCCTAGCATTCAGGAGGCTGAGGCAGGAGGAGCATTGCAAGTTCGAGGCCAGCCTGGGCTACAAAATGATTTCAAGTCCAGCCTGAACTGCATAATGAGACCCTGTCTCAAAAAGGCAAAAAAAAAAGAAAAAAAGAAAAAAAAGAAAGAAAAGAAAAAAGATTAGCAGAGCCTCTACAGACAAATTTCCTCCTAGTAGAATCATTTCCTTAATTGGGAATAATTACCCCATGACAGGAACTGGGACTGTCCCCCCAAGCAGGAATAATCATCTCATGGGATCCGGATTGCCCCATTGTTGTGGTTTGGATCAAGAGTGTACCCCAAAGTTTTCATGGACTCTTAAGCAAGTCTTTTGAATGGTGATTGAAACATGAGGGCAATATATTTAACGTGCTGTTAAGAGATGGGGTCTGATCAGAAGAAGAAAGATCACTTGGGGAAGGGCTAACCTGGAAAGGTCTGTCTCCCTTCCCAGCTTCTCTCTCTGTCCCTCTACTTCTTGACCACCAGGATGTGAGCAGTTTTTCTTTCACTAAGCTCCTGTGGAATGCTGTTCAGCCTTGCAGTCTGCCAATTGTGGACTGTAGTCTTTGGTCCAAGCAAATCTCTCCTCCTTTCAGCTGTGGGTGTTGGGTATTGTGTCTCAATGGAAGAAAGTAACCCAGACACCCTTCAAATGGTAAGGACTTCTCAGAGTCAACTTCAACAACCACCACTGAAATGATGTCTAATAAGGTTAATCCCACCTTGCCTCAAGAAACTACATTGCCCTTCACTGCAGCAGTCACCTTGAAAGACACTAATAATTTACTTTAGGACTCCTCTCATCAATCATCTTTGCTTCTATACCCATAACTGTCGGGTCTTGATCGGTGAGGTACAAAGTATAAGCCCTGAGGAGGTGTGCTACACTTTAAATGATCTTCCAAAGTTTTTCCAATTTATAAAAACAGAAATCTAAGGGCTAGGAGTGTGGCTCAGTGGTAGAGTTCTTATCTCACATGCACGAGGCCCTGGCTTTTATCCCCAGCATCTCACACACACACACACATACACACACACACACACAAATTAAACAGAAATCTAGAGAATAATGTGGAAGTATATAAGTGGACCCTTGACTTATGAACTCAATTTGTTCAGAGGGCTGGTTGTAACTCAAGCTGTCCGTTGAAGGATACCTCTTATGATGCCCCACAATAAAAGTCGATGGAAAACTATGACTCAATTTAGGTGGGATTATTAGGGTTTCAGATCTTTCAGGTCACACTCAGAAATATTTTCTGAGAACTAAGGGAATACGGAGTGAAAGTGGAAAATGGTAGCTTTAAGTATAAATGACCATGTGACCAGTTGTAGAAAGGAGAGTTGTGTTTTTTGTATCATCCTTATTTTGTTTTCAACAAGTATAGGAGTGTACCTGTGTATGTTTGTACTTTTTTATTTCTTCTTCACCTTATCCCACTATCACATAAGATACATCAATAATAGTTAACTCTGTAACAGTCATTTACAGGATATTAAAAGAGTAAATATTTCCCAGAAATTTTGAATCTTCTCCCAGGAAAATATTTAGTGGATTTCCATTGTACACAGGAGAGTTGTATGACCTTGTTATTGTTTTTATTTTATTGCTTTAAGTAGATGTGTGTGCCTTCCAAGCTGACACGGGGTAAGCTGTTATGGTTAACTTTATAAACCAAACTGCCTATAGTACTATCAAAACAATTAGATGGAAGGCCATTAGGTAAAGGTGGGTTCTAGTATAAGCAAACTTAAAGCTAAATCTCATTTTTTGTAAGCAGCAATTTAAAAAACAAAACAAACAATAAGTTCACCTAATCACAGGTAGCCAACTAAAGATTGTCATATTTTACTAAACTTCCTATCATAGTGGTCCAAATAAGTCCATTGGTCAAACTTTAACCAATGAAATAATTTCTTTGCTCTGCTTTCATATTCCCCCTACAAAATCTTTTCCTTCAAGCACCTTCAGTGTAGCTCCCAAACCATTTCCACTTTGTTGCTGTTAATTTATGAGTTCTCTGCTCAAATAAACTTAAGATTTTGATGTATCAAAATTTATCTTTTAACAATATTCAATTAGAGGAAATTTATATACATATATATGGAAAGAGATTGTGTATAATGCTCTGTTCTCTGAACAATTACAATAAATATGTCATTCAAGTAAAACTATTCAAAAATAAAACATTTTCAGAAAGAGCCTCTAGACAAAGATAAAATTACTTAGAAAGTGAAGAAAACTAGATTGGCATCATTTTTATCAAAAGCACACAAAGAAAGACAACAGTGAATAGCATTTTCAAGAAACCTCAAGAAAGTAAGTATGAGGAGAGGAAGAAGATGGAGGAGTGGTAAGCAACAGAGAAAGAGCCTCTCTGAGAGTTACCATCCAGACACTGGAATATAGCAACTTGAGGAAAACAAGAAAGAGGGATGTGGGTCCTCAGGACCCAGAAAGGATCTGAACTAAGAATTGAAGCCTACAGGGAGAGCAAAGAGAGAAACTACAATAAAGAAGAAGATTGCTGGTGGAGCCATCTCCCCGAGTTGGGACTCACTGCATGGGAGGAGCAATTCAAACCTGCAGACACATGATGGCTACTTGCAACAACAGAGGCCTGCACAGAGAGATGCAGCAGTGGAAGGGAGCAATTAACATGAAGCATTAGCTGGGGGTGAATTCTGAATGCTCAGCCCTCCCACAGGAGAGTGATTGGCCTGGAGTCATCTTGGAGAGGACCAACTGACCTCAGAGCTCAGAAAAACTGCTGAGTTCATCTAGTGGCTCCCAGCTGAGTTCTAGCAGAGAGAAAGAATGTTGACTGCTGCAGGCTGAATGGGTCTGGTCTCAGCATATGCAGCCGGAGTACAGCCTGATCTTCAGGGGAAATTCAGATGCAACCTTACTAAGATTATCCACTACCCAAACATAAAGCTACTGCTGGCTTGTTGGGATAAAACAACACAGATCTGGACTCTGTCCCCCCCATATTGCCTAACAGTGAGAGATGAACCTGGAAGTGGACTTTTCTTCTTTTTCCACTTTTTCTTTTTCTTTTCTCTCTCTGTCTCTCTCTCTCCCTCTCCCTCTCCCTCTCCCTCCCTGTCTCTTTCATCGGTTTTTTATTGTGGTGGTGGTTTTGTTTTTGTTTTTGTTTTTTCCTTCACTGTTTGATCTGTTTTTTATATAAGTGTGACATGGTTTCTAGCCTCTTTGTGGTTGTTATTCTGCTCTGTTATTCCTTTTATTTCTTCTCTCTTTCCCTCTTGTCTTCTGCACCAGTTTCCCAAAGACTGTGTAATCTTCCTTTGTCCTCCAGTCTTGCTTCTAATCTCTTCCTCTAGTTCTCTATTTTTTCTCTTCCTCAACTTCACTATTTTTTCTTTTCTTCTACTTAACCATTTCTCCCCTAACCTTTTAAAATTTTCACCCCTGAGGATAAAACTGACATAGTAAGGACTTACATATTACATATAATTTTCTGGGTTTTTTTTAGATTTTGTTATATAACCACAAACCTAGTTCATATGGTTAAAGCAATTAATGGCTACCTAAATTTGTCATTTTCTAGGCTGTTTCATGCCCTTGTTATTGCTGATAGTACCACCTTACCCAAAAATGACATGATTGTTCTAATCAGCTCTTCTTCCTGGTACTCCAAGACTGAGATTCACTAAGGATCATAGAAAACATGCTGAAGAACTAGGGGCTTAGAGAAGCAGGCAGCAACTTCTCATCCCAAACAAATTGAAGAGATAGGATCTTGAAACAGACTCAAAACCTAGAAAATAGCTATACTCAGAAGATGAGAAGTAATCATTTTCTAAGGGTTCTAAATACTGGCAATAAGGCAATTCATTATAGGCAATTTATAAGTGTCAACCCAGGAATTAAACTAAACAAAACAGGAACGAAAACAAGAGGACTCTTAAACAAGATTCAACCCCAGACATCCAGTTGACCAAAGGCAAACTCAGGGGGCAATGAGGTGGGACAATCTGAAAGCCACCCACATGGCCTCTCTGAAGTGGTAACAGCAAAGCAATTGAATGAGACTCTAGAAAAAGAGCAAATGAAAAAATAATTTCTCAGATAACTACAGAGCTGGCACCCACAAAGAAAACCATGCTTAGTGACTTGAGAACAGATGCAGATAAAAATAATAGGTAAGCTTAAGAAAATGATGGATGCAATCAAAGCCCAACATAGGAGAGAAATTGAATCCATAAGACAGATTCCAGCAGATATCCAGGAGAATAAAAAATCCACTGAAAATATCTGCAAAAGAATGAACCATTGTGAGAATAGACTCTCAGATATAGAAAATAGGCTTGCAGTTAATGATCATGAAAAGAAAGATTTCATAAAAATAGCAAGGGACTATGGAAAATCAATCCAATAGCTACTACATGATGCAAAGAAGAATGACATAAGATTGATTGGAGTCAATGAAAAAGCAGGAGATAGCACAAATAATATAAAAAAAACTGTTCACAGACATCATTGCAGAAAATGTCACTGGCAGAGAAGAAGAATTTGACATACAGCTAAGTGAGGCATATAGAATACCAAAAAGATCTACAGCCAGACATATCATAGTCAAGATTCCAGAAATTCAACACAAGAATTGAATCTTAAAAGCTGTTAGGGAGCAGAAACAAATCACATATAAAGGAAAGCCCATCAGAATCACAGCTGACTCTCAGCACAAACCCTCAAGTCAAGGAGAGCTTGGAGTGAAGTATTTCAAGCTGTAAAGGAAAACAACCTTCAACCCACACTGATGTACCCCACAAAACTATATTTCAAAATTGATGGAGAAATAAGATACATCCATGACAAAGAACACCTAAGGAAATTTATAACCACCAAATCAGCTCTCTAAAATTTTCTGACATTCTAGAGAGAGATATCAAGGACTACAACTCCATGAACCCAAACAGACATAATCAACCAAGCAAGGCAAAAAAATTAACACAGGGGAGAAAAAAAGGGTAGCCAACAACAGGAAAATAATATGACAAAGATAAGTCAATACGTATCAGTTAAAACCATCAATGTTAGTGGCCTCATTTCACCAATCAACAGATACAGATTGGCACAATGGATAAAGAAGCAAGATCCAACAATATGCTGCATACAAGAAACACATTTAATTCAAAAATAAATTCATAGACTGAAAGTCAAAGGATGGGAAACAATACTCCATGTTACAGGAACACAGAAAAAAGTAGGAGTAGCTATCATATTTGTAGACAAAGTGAATATCAAGCTAAGACTAATTAACAGAGACAGAGAATGTCTCTACATCTTTGTAAAGGGAAAATTCCAAGAGGAAGAGATAACAATCATAAGTATATATGCAACAAATACCAATGCACCCAAGCATATAAAACAAATTTTAATGGACATGAAAAATCAAATAAGCACTAATGCGATTGTATAAGGGGATTTCAATATCCACTGTCACAAAATGAGAGATCAACTAGACAAAAAAATCAACAATGAAATATTAGAACTGAACCAAAACTTTTGAAGAAATGGATTTATTAGATGTCTACAGAGTGCTCCATCCTAGTAGATGTCTACAGAGTGCTCCATCCTACATTAGAATACATATTCTTCTCAGCTGAACACAGGATGTTCTCCAAAATAGAACAACTACTAGCTCATACAACATGCTTAAGTAAATTCAAAGGAATTGAAATTGTCCCATGCATATTATCAGACCATAGCGCAATGAAATTGGAAATCAATGGCAAAGAAACCACAAGAACTTCAAAAAACACATGAAAATTAAATAGCACTCTCCTAACAAACAAGGGTTCACAGATGAAATTAAAGAAGAAATTACACATTTTCTACAATTAAATGATAACAATAATATAACATAACAAAACTTTTGAGATGCAATGAAAGCAGTCTTAGCAGAAAAACTTATAGCAGTGAATACCCATATTAAGAAAACAGAGCACGGGCAAACAAACAACTTAATGGTAAACCTCAAACTTCTAGAAAAAAAGAGCAGGCTAAGCCCAAAGCTTATCCAAGAGCAGAAATCAATGCACAGGAGACTAAGAAAACAATACAAAGAATCAATGAATTGAAGAGTTGGTCCTTTGAAAGATTAAATAAAATTGGCAAATCCTTAGCCAAACTTATTTTAAAAGGGAAAGGAAAGACTCAATTTCATGCAATTAGAAATGAAAAGGGTAAAATCACAACAGACTCTGCAGAAATCCAGAAGATCACCTATACCTGCTTTGAGAAGTTGTATTCTAATAAGATGGAAAATGTAGAACTGGACAGATTCCTAGATATATATGAATTATCAAAGCTGAATCAAGAAGATATACAAAAGTCCTAAATAAATCAATATCAGTCAATGAGATCAAAGATGTAATTAAAAATATACTAACAAAGAAAAACCCAGGCTCTGATGGATTCACTGCTAAATGCTACAATGAATGTAGAGAAGAAGTAGTACTACTACTTCTCAAACTCTTTAATGAAATTGAAAGGGAAGCAGTACTCCCAAATTCATTCCTAGAAGCAAGCATTAACCTGATACCAAAGCCAAAGAAAGACCCAACTAAGAAAGAGAACTACAAGCCAAGCTCCCTAATGAACACAGATGCAAAATTCCTCAATAAGATACTGGCAAACAGAATGCAACAAATCGTCAAGAAGATTACACACCAAGGGGG
>NW_004955412.1:30302079-30303788 GCF_000276665.1 Chinchilla lanigera | reverse complement strand
TGAAAATTACAGGCTCATCACCTTTGCACCACCACAGGAACTCTGGTGAGCTGTGCGGGATGAGAGAAATCCTGCCCATCACCTCTCTGCCATCTTGGGAACTCCAGCGAACATCTCCAAGTGAAACCCTGTCCATTGCCTCTCCAGTACTATCAGAGGCTATGTGAGCCAAACTGGGGGAAGTGGCCCCTCCCCTTACTACAGCCACAACTGAGGTGAACTGCTTGGAAAGGCCCAAGAACCAGAAGGAATACCAGCAACACAGTAGGGTCCCAACTAAGGTGCACAGGATAGACAGGCAAGACTAGTGGTGTGAAAAGTCTCAAGTAACAGTAACAATACAAGCCACAGGTGACTGAGACTTCTGTGGGACTGGCAACCAGCTTGGGAAGAATCCAGGACTCAGTAACCAGCTCTTTTCTCTTAGTGTCTTTTTCTTGGTCATCTTACTTTTTTACTTTTTTCCTTTCTTTCTTTCTTTTTCTTTCTTTTTTCCTTTCTTTCTTTCTTTTTCTTTCTTTCTTTCTTTCTTTCTTTCTTTCTTTCTTTCTTTCTTTCGCACTTTTTTTTTCTCTTTTCTAAATAGCTTCAGGGAACTTCAACTACAGAAATGTAATTGCATTCAACATACCCAGAGACCAAATTCATATAATCCCTCAAATACTCCACCATTCTTTCTTTTTTATCCCCTTCTCTAGTTTCCCAAACTTTGCGTGATCATCTTTTGTGCTCCAGCCTTTCTTCTGCTTCCTTGCCAGTAATCTTTGTTTTATGCACTATCCTCCCTAAGTTTTCACACCACAGGGTAAAATTACTCTAACAAGGGGAAACACTTTGCTTACAAATTCCAAAATTTCTATCAACTCTGTTATATAACTATAGACACTGCTTCTATGGTCTAAAGTACAAAATCAATAACTACTACTGTTTGTCAATTTTTAAGTTGTGCTTGATACCCTTGTTATTGCTAATTTTACTTCTTTAGCTAGGATGTCATACCTGCTATAATCATGTAGGACTTGGTGGTCTCTCAGTGGTCCCCAGGAGAAAACACCAAAAGGATAGTATCTGGGGTCAAATGGAGTTACCTCTTACTTGACAGGCAAGAGGATTGACTTTAAGAATAGGAGTGTTTACTTCATACTCTTGCAAAGTGAGTATCATGAGAGGCAATGTTACCTAGTGACTAATGACTGTAATTGTCCAGGCAGGATGTCTTTTTCAAGACTGAGGTAGCTTGACTGCTTGAGGCACTTTGGCTCTGTTCTGCCCTCACACATATGACCAATTTCCAGCTCCAGTGGCTCCCAACAAATCAGTTGTTCTCCCTTCTGTAACAATTCTGGGAAGCTCTGGGATAATAAACTCACCACATCCCTACATCAAAGGACCAGGGGCTGAACCAAACAGACACCAACATCACACTGTTAATTAACTAGGAGGTAGGACATTGTAACAGACACAAACCAAGAATCTCCTATCCATGGAAGATATCCTTGAAGAACAGACTTTTCCTAGAGAGGCCTTGATACTGGCAATATAGCTACCTACTACAAAACCCACAAGGATCATCACAGAAAACAAAATTAAAAATTTTTTTGAAATAAAAAATAACAAGATGAAAAGGCAAAATGCAATCCCAGACCTCTAACCTGCTCAGAACAAGTCCAGGAGTTGAGATAGAGGAAAATGGAAGAGACACACATGAC
>NW_004955412.1:30297327-30298344 GCF_000276665.1 Chinchilla lanigera | reverse complement strand
TGATGAAAGCCATTTATGACAAACCAATAGCTAACATCATATTAAATGGACAAAAACTGAAATCTTTCACTCTAAGATCAGGAATAAGACAATGATGTCCACTATCACCACTTTTATTCAATATATTGCTGGATATATTAGCCAGAGCAATTATAAAATGAATAAGAATAGGAAAGGAAGAAGTTAAACTATTGTTATGCACGATGACATTATATTCTACACAGAAGACCCCAAAAACTCCACAAAAAGACTTTTAGAATTAACAAGTAAATTCAGGAGTGTGGCTGGATACAAAGTCAACAATCAAAAATCAATAAGCTTTCCTGTGCACACATGCACTGAAAGAGAAATTAGGGAAAAACCACCCTTCACAATTGCTCACAAGAAAATAAAATACCTAGGAATCAATCTAATAGGATATGAAATATCTATACATCAAAATTACACCACTGTGAAAAAAGAGATCAAAGGGAATATCAGAAAATGGAAATACAACCCTTACTCATGGATAGGAAGAACCAACATTGTGAAAATGCTCAAGGTCCCAAAACTCATACAGATTTAATGAAATTGTGATCAAAATACCATTAGCATACCTCACAGATCTAGAGAAAACATTCCTAAAATTCTTTTAGAAATAAAAGGACATTTAATAGCCAAGGCAATCTTGGGCAACAAAGGAAAGGCAGGAGTCATCACAATCCCTGACTCGAAATTATACTACAAAGCTACTATGATAAAATCAGCATGGTACAGGCAAAAACATAGATCTGAGGATCAGTGAAACAGATTAGAAGATGTAGAGACAAGTACAAACACACTCAGTCACCTTATCTTTGAGAAAGGGGCTAAACATTTTCACTGGAAGAACAATAGCCTCTTTGATAAATGGTGCTGGAAAAACTGGCTTTCCACATGCTGAAGACTAAAACTAGAACCATGTCTATTATCATACACTAAACTAAAGTCCAAGTGGATCAAAGATCTAAATCTAAAAGAGAAACACTAAATCTACTG
>NW_004955412.1:30293079-30297051 GCF_000276665.1 Chinchilla lanigera | reverse complement strand
ACAAATGTGCACCTCTTAGATGAAGAAATACAAATGACAAATAAATACATGAAAAAATGTTCAACGTCATTGGTTGTGGACTGGGGATATAGCTCAGTGGCATAAGCACCTGTCTGGCAAGCACAAGGTCCTGAGTTTGATTCCCAGTACCAAAAAAAAAAGCGCATCTGTTTGGGGCTGGGGATATAGCTCAGTGGCATAAGCACCTACCTGGCAAACACAGGGTCCTGAGTTCGATCCCTGGTACCACAAAAAAAAAAAAAAAAAAACATTGGTCATTTGAGAAGTGCAAATTAAAACAACACTGAGATTCCATCTCACCCCAGAAAGAATGGCTATCATCAAGAAATTAACCAATAACAAATGCTGGTGGGGCTGTGGGAAAAACATCCTTTCTCCACTGTTGGAGGGAGTGTAAACTGGTACTACTGTGGAAATCAGTGTGGAGAGTCCTCAAAAAATTAGGATTTGAGGTCTGAGCTATTCCGCTTCTGGATATTTTCCCAGAAGAATGAAAAACATCATACCACAGTGATATACGTGCAGCCATGTTTATAATAGCACAATTTATAATAGCTAAGTATTCAAAACAACCCAAAATATTTTTGTACAATTGAGTACTACCCAGCTATAAAGAAGGACAAACTCGAGACTTTTATAAATAAATGTGAATAGAGAACATATTCACAAGTGAAATAAATCTGACTCACATGTATCAACATTGTATTGTCTCCCTAGCGTAAGAAGCTGAAAGAGTAAATAAAATCCAAAATGTACAATCGATATAGTGAAATGGGAAGAAACTGCTCAGAAGGAAAGAACTGGGATGGGGGAAAGGAGAAAAAAGGAAGGGAAAAGAAAAACTGTATATATACACACAAGATAGCTAAGATAAATATACTACTAATTTCTATTATTTCATTAAAAAGAACAGTTTGTGTTTATATTGTTTAATTAACCTTTAATGCCTAAATCTTGTAATCTGAACAACTACTTTGAAGATAACAATATGCAATATATTAACCATTATTAATCTTGATTTGAAACTCTGTATCATTGTTTTTATTGTTGTTTCTCTTTAAAATAAAAAACAAACTATCAACAAAGTATACTATTAAGTTACCATGGTAAAAAAAAACAAACAAACCAGCACTGCACTGGTAAAGAGAAAAAAGACCTGAGGATCAATTAAACAGAATGGAAGATGTAGAAATAACTCCAAACGCATTGAGTGACCTTATCATTGACAAATTGGCCAAATACCTTCACTGGAGGGAAGATAGCCTCTCACTACAATATTGGGCTTACTGCCAGCTGTATTTTAAATGATTAAAGCACGAATATTCTTTAAATAATTTGAAAGTGAATGTTGCATCTGTGTGTGCTCATGTGAAAGCTGCACAAGAATTTCTAAAGCTGGTTATGGAGGAAAATTACTTGCCAGAGCAAATCTTCAATATGGAGTAAACCTCCCTACTTTAGAAATGGATGCCTGTAAAGACTTTCATCCATGCAGAGGCCGAGTCAAAGCCATGTTCACCTGACTTCAAAGGATTCAGCAAAGAGGAGTCTGCAACAATCAACGAGGCTGTGCCTGAGGTGGCCAATACCTTCACCCTGGGTGGGGATGAGGATGGCATCCATGAACTCGTGGAGGGGTTCCTAAGGAACTGACCAATGAGGAGTTGCTGGAACTGGAACAGGAATCCAGAAGTGAAGAACAGGCCAGAGAAAAGGAAATTGCAGGAGAAGAAAAAGAGCCCCCAAGCAAATTCACAGTGAGGGTTTAGCAGGAGCCTTTGCAGATCTCAACAATCTCCCTTTAAAATTTGATGATATGATCCCCAATAGTGAAAAGGTTTATTAAAAGAGAGATGTTCAAGGTGCATTATCTGCTTGCAACCAAATTTATGATGTTGAAAAGAAAAAACAATAAATAAATTTTTAAAAACACCATGGATACACATATCAGTCAGCTTTCTGCTCCTGTGACCAAATTTGAGAAAATGAAGTTAAAAAAGAAAAGATTTATTTTGGATCATGATTTCAGTCTATAGTCACTGGATCTCAGGTCTTTTGGCCTGTGGCATGGGAGTATATCAGAATAGAAGCATGTAGTGGCAGGAAACCACTTGCCTCATTGCTGGTCACAAAGCCAAGAGAGAGGAAGGAATAGGCCATGGTCCAGTACCCCCTTCAAGGACATGCCCTCAATGACCTAACTTCCCTCCACTAGCTTCACCTCCTAAAGGTTCCAACACCTCCATCACGGGCTGGGAACCAAGTCTTCAGAAACACATGGACTTCATGGGACATTCAAGATCCAAACTCTAACAGCATATCTGTGAAAAGAGTCAGATCTCGTTAAGAAAAACCCCAGGCAAGTCTTTCATGATGGAGTTCATAATCATTGCTATTGTAGGAGGCGGGTGATGTTAGTGTGTTAGTGTGTTAGTGTGCCTGATGACCTTTTGTGTTAGTGTGCCTGATGACCTTTCAGTAGGATATGATGTGGAGATAGAAGGCTGAATATTGATAATCCTGACCTGGTGGAGGACTAGGCTAATGTGTGTTTTCATGCCTTGGTTTTTACCAAAAAAGTTTAAAAAACGGAATCCTTTCAAAATACAAGAACTTATAGAATAAGAATATGAAGATTGAAAATATTGTGTGCAGTTGTACAATGTGTTACTTTTAAGCTAAGTGTTATCAAAGCATTAAAAAGTTAAAAATTAAGTTTATAAATTAAAAGTTACAGTAAAAGAATTTATTACTGAATAAAGAAATCTTTTATAAATTTATTACAGTCAGAGCATAGAGCTTATACAGTCTACTGTAGTGTACAGTAATGTCCGAGACCTTCATGTCACTCTCCACTCACTCCCTGACCCACTGAGTGCAACTTAGAGCCCTGCGAGCTCTATTCATGCAAAGGTGTAGCATTTTTATCTTTTATACCATATCTTTACTGTGCCTATTGTATATATGTTTAGGTGCAGAAATATGTACCATTGTGTTATCACTGCTTACAATGTTCAGTATATTAATGTGCTGTACAAGCTTAGAGCTTAGGAACAGTGGGCTGCACCACCTAGGTTTGTGTAAAGATATCATTGCACTTGCCTACATAATGAGGTTTCTATAAAATTCCAAGCAATAGTGTTCAGAGATATTCTAGCCAGTAAAGAATCCCTGTACTGCTGGGTGGTGATGTAGCCCAACTCCCCAGGCACAGAGCTCCTATGTTCAGGAGGCTTCTGAATCTTGCCTTACGTATAACTCTCTGTCTGGCTATTCATTTGTATTTCTTAAATAATCCTTTATAATTATCCAGTAATGGTAACTGAACTCTTCTTGAAGTCTGTGAATCATTCTAGCAAATTACTGAACCTGAGAAGGAGGTCATGGGAATTCCTGATTTATAGTTAGTTGTCATAAATACCATAGGTCTAGACTTTAATGACTATCTGAAGTAAGACAGGCAGCCCTGAGTGATGGCACCCATAATCTTCAGTATTTGTATTAATTACAGGTAGCCAGGGTCAAGACTAAATTGTAAGACACCTAGCTGGTGTCTAAGGGGAACTACAGAATTTCATTTTGTTTTTGAAACAGAGTCTCTCTATGTAGTCCAGGCTGGCCTTAAACTTGCAGCAATCTTCCTGTTTCAGCCTCCTGCATACTAGGATTATAGGCATTTACCACCACACCCAATTCATAGAATTCCTTGTAAGAAATCTCACATTTTGGGGTCAGAAGTGTTGTGTGACAGTAGAGTAGTTCTTCCATGTAGTAATTATGGACTTATAAAAGAGTGTTTAAATGCACAATTATTTTCTCTTAACTGGTTTAGAAAACAATTGTAGAGCTGGGGTGTAGCTCATTGGTAGTGTTAAGCTAGCAAACACAAGGCCCTGATTGTCTCTATCCCCAGCACCACAAAAGTAAGAAAGAAGAAGAAGAAGAAGAGGG
>NW_004955412.1:30286328-30292934 GCF_000276665.1 Chinchilla lanigera | reverse complement strand
ATATATATCCTACAATATATAACAATGTAACATTGATAGGGCAAGAGAGACTCTATTTTCTTTTTTTAACTCCATATTAAGAGAAGTTACTTAAGTTCACTTAAGCTGTAGTTGACCCCACTCTTCACCCGCCTCCCCTTGATTAGTTATCAACTCACTTAAAGGAGAGCAGAGTCATAAAATGAGAACAGAACAAACTGGGAGGTAGGCTAAAATTAAACCACAATGGTCATCTGAAATCTGGCTGTCCAAAAGCTTCTGGGAAAGGTAAACTTTGTGATAATTCTGTGACATTCTTGTAAGATTCCCCCAAATAAGGTAATGACTACTATGGAAACCTAAAAATGTACTTAAATTAAAGGTGAGACCCAGATCAGGGCAGACATCTTCTCTGGCTCCTGGTTAGAGACTGTCTGTCAGCTAGCTCAATAAAGCTGTTTGTTCCTGCCCTTTCAGTTTCTTGTGAATGCTGGTGGAATTTGATTGCTATATCAACATATGTGGTATCTTTGCTGAAGGAGGAAATAAAATGCCACTGAGTTAAGGAAACGACCATGTTTGGTAAAGTAATAATTATAACATGTAGTTTTGCATTTATAATATCAGTAAATAAAGTAAGCATAGAAATAATTCTACCAAAAAATGGGAAAACAAAATAGAGGTATATAGAATTCTGTTGTGGCCTATATTTAGATATAAATGTGCTCATAGGTGGGGTTTTGGGGAGTGACCGGATCATGGATGGATGATACTGCCTCAGTCACTGATTGGTTTAGCACAGTTCTGGGTATGGATGATGGACTTGCTGCAGAGAGAAGATGTGCCCTTGTCGTGGATGGCACCAACAAATAGGTTTGTAACCTAGGTAGAATAAAAAGCTAAAGAAGGAAGCCTTGTTGCTTCCTGTGTGCCATTCCATGGACTGTTTCTCCTCTGCCATGCCACTCAGCTTTGGAGTCAGTCAGCTATGAACTGAAACTCACAGTTTATAGAAACTGTGAGCTAAAAAAAAACAAAAACAAAAAGACTGTGAGCTAAAATAAAACTCTTTTCCTTTAACTCATTAGGCATCAAGTATTTTGCACCAGCAACCAGAAAGTAACTAAGACAAAGCCACACTTCTGTACACCACTGGAATTCAGCAAGTAAAAGCCAGAAGCTGAATGTTTATTTACACTGTGTATCATCTTCAAAGTATTTACTCAGAGTACATAGACAAAAAAAGATACTAACACAAAACTTTCTTTTCAGTGAGCTAAGAGAAATTAGTAGTATAAATAAAACAAATTAGCACATATATTAAAATATTTTTTGAAACAAGAGAATAGGTAATTTGGGGTAACATTTGAACTTCTCCCTACTTCCTATTTGCCTATCTTCAATTTGTTCTTTCTTTGTATATTTGTTATATATTTTGTGTTTCTCATTTTAAAAACATGTGATATTTGAGCTTGTATATTTGATGTATTTCACTTAACATTGCATTCTCAAATTGCATTCATTTACCTATGACTATCTCATTTATCTTTCTTTATGGCAGCATAGTGCTTTGTTGTGTATAAGTACATTTTCCTTATCCATTCATCTGTTTATAAACATATACACTGTTTTGAAGATTTAGCTATTACAAATTGTACTGCTATAAATGTGAGTATGCATGTATCACTGTAATATGATTTTTCTTTTGGGAAGATACATAGGATGACATCTGGGTCAAATGGAATTTCTATTTTAAGATTTTTTTGAAGAATTGACACGCTGATTTCCATAGTGCTTGCATTAGTTTACATTTCCACCAATAATGCAGAAGTCCTTTTTACCTACATTTTCACCAGCATTTTGTTATTAGATTTTTTTTCTGATAGCCATTCTTTCTGGGGCAAAATGCTGACTCTATGTAGTTTTAATTTACATTTCAATGGCCAGTGATGTTGAACACTTTTCATGTATTTATTGGTCATTTGCAATTTGTATTTCATCTCCTGAGAAGTACATATTGATTTTAGTTGTCCCTTTTTTGATTGGGTCTTTTATTTGGGGCGGTCTAATTTTTTTGAGTTCTTTATATATTCTAGATTTTAGTCCTCTGTCCAAACAATATCTTATAAAAATTGTTCCTGGTCTGTAGACTGTATCTTACTTCTGTTGGTTGTTTCCTTTGCTGTGTTGAGGCTCTTTAATTTGATATCCCATTTGTTGATTCTCAGTATTATTTCATGTGCCATTGAGGTTTTGTTCAAAAAGTCGTTACTTGTGCCTATATCTTCAAGAGTTGTATCTATATTACCTTCCCATAGATTAAGTGTTTTATATTAACATTTAGAGCTTTGATCCATTTTTATTTTTATATTAATACATGATGCGATGCATGGGACTAGACTCAATCTTCTGCATGCTGGTATCAAATTTTCTCAGCATCATTTATTAAAATTTACCTTTGCACCAATGTATATTTTCAGCACCTCTGTCGAAGATCAAACAGCTGTTTGCACCTGTGATGATGTATACTTCTATTCTTTTCCACTGATCCATATGCCTGTTTGCATGCCAGTATCATGCTATTTTCATCACAAAAGCTTCATGGTATAACAAGTCTGGGTTTGTGATGCTACCTGCTTTGCTTTTATTACCCAGGGTTACTTTTGCTATTCTGGGTTTCTTCTTGTTCCACATGAATTTTAGAATTGTCTTCTCTAGATCTGTGAGAAATGCCATTAGAATTTTGATTGGGATTGCACTAAATCTGTATTTGGAAAGATAGCCATTTTAATTATATTAGTTCTGCCTGTCCAGAAAAGGGGATAACTGTTCATTTTCTGATGTCTTGCTTGATTTTTATTTTCAGAGTGATGCAATTTTCATTGTAGAGGTCTTTCAATGCTTCAATTAGGGTAATTTCTAAATAATCAATTTTTTTATGCTATTGTGAATGGTATAACATTCTTAGTTTCTTTTTTATCACTAGTATACTGGAATGGTATCAAATTTTTTGTATTTATTTTGTATCCTGCCAGATTGATGAATTTGATTATTAATTCTGGGAGTCTTTTGGTGAATGTTTTAAGTCTTGTAAGAAAAGGATCATGTCATTGCAAATAATATTTTGACTTTGTCCTTTCCTATCTATCTATCTATCTATCTATCTATCTATCTATTCCATTTACTTTTTTCTCTTGCCTGATTGCTTTGGCTGATGTTTCAAGGATGATGCTGAGTGGGAGAGGAGATAATAGACATTCTTGTCTTTTTCCTGATTTTGAAAGGAGAGCTTTTAGTTTTTTCTCTTTTAATATGATAATGATATAGGAAGTAGAAACTCCTAACCTGAACAATATCTGGGATGAGTTTGTATTCTCTAAAATTGAAGAATGAATTTTAGGAACAATGGAAGTTAAGAGCAGAATATATTTATTGAGGAAAAGAAAGCTTCTGTCCGAGAGAGGGACAGAAGGGGGACTTGAGTGGATTCCCCAGGAACCTGTCTTTTCTAGGGACTTTTACAGAGCAAAACCACAAGTTGAGGCAGGTCCAAAGTAGAAAACATGGGAACTCACTAGGTGAGCATGAGGTGGGACAAAACTATCATCACCCAATAAGATTACAAGTATAATTGTTCAGGTAAAATTGATTAAATTGGGATCAAATGAGGAAGTGAGTAACATAGCAAGTGGGCATGAATGCAGAACAGGGGCTTTTCCTGTACAGGGTTGGGCTAGTGTCTCTTCCTGGCTTTTTCAAGGTAATTGCTACCTATTTAGAATATCAGTTCTTGAGGTCCATCCCTAGAGAAGTATCTGAGTGCACCTGTTCCATCTTTTGTCCACAGCTGGAGGTGTCTGTCTCCCCCACAGTTGCAAGGTATCTCATCTTTCACACTGGCTCCATTGAGGGCCTGGCGCTGTCTGACCACCTATAATAATTTTAATATTTCTATCTAATTCAGCTGCGTATAACAATATTGGCAGTAGGTTGGTCACAAATAGCTTTTATCTTGTTGATATAAAGACCTTCTATACTTATTTTATTCAAGGTTCTTATCACGAATGGATGTTGATTCTGTCAAAGGCTTTTTCTGCATGGATTGAGATGACCATGTGATTTTTTTTCTTTGCTTCTGTTTATGTGAGGAATTACATTTATTGATTTCTGTGTATTAAACCATCTTTCCATACCTGGGATAAAACCTACTTGGCCATAATGTATGACCTTTTTGATGATTTGTTGCATTCTGTTTGCTGGCATCTTGCTAAGGATTTTTGCATCTATTTTTATTGAAGAGATTGACCTGTAGTTATTTTGCTTAGTTTAGTTTAGTTTAGTTTAGTTTTGTTTTGTTTTGTTTTTTTGTCATTGAATCTTTGTCTGATTTAGGGATCAGGATAATATTACCTTATGAGACTGATGTTGAAAATACTTTTTCCTTCTCAATTTTCTTAAAGAGTTTGAGAAGTATTGATGTTTAATCTTCCCTGAAATCTTGTAGTAATTGACTGTGAATCCATCAGATCTTGGGCTTTTCTTAATCATTAGTGTTTTATTACTGCTTCATTTTCATTGCCTATTATTGGGTTGTTCAAGATTTTTAAGCCTTGGTTCAGTTTTGGTACTTCATATGTATCTAGAAGTTTCTCCATTTCTTCTGAGTTCTCTGATTTTTTGGCATATATGTTTGTGAAATAGTTACTAATAATTTTCTGCATTTCTATTGTGATTTCACCTTCTTCACTTGTAATTGTATTGATTTGTGTCTTTGCTTTCCTTTTTTGGTAAAATTTGTTAAGTGTTTGTCTATTTTGCTTTTTGTTTCAAAGCAAGAGCTTTTCAATTCATTGATTCCTTGTTGTTTCTTTAAATCTCCCTTTCATTTATTTCTCCTCTGATCTGTATAATTTCCTTCCTTACTGAAGCTCTGTATTTGATTTGTTCCTGTTTTTCTAGGACCATGAACTGCATCATTAGGTTATTTCTTTGGGCTGGTTCTGTTTCTCTGATATGGGCATTCACAGCTATAAACTTCCCTCCTAGGACTGCTTTCATAGTGTCCCACAAGTTCTGGTATGTTGTAGTGGCATTATATTTAATTCTAGGAATAATCTTTTTTGTTATTGCTGTTGTTGTTATTTTCCTCTGTAACCCATTGATTATTGAAGATTATGTCGTTTAATTTCTATATGGTTGCATAGTTTCTGCAGTTTCTTTTGCTGTGGATGTCTAGTTTCCTTGTTCTGTAAACTGATCATATGCATGCTAAAATTTCAATTATTTACATTTACTTAGGTATGCTTTATTAGTTAGTATGTGACCTATTTTGGAGAAAATACCATGTGCTGCTGAAAAGAATGTGTATTCTGTTGTTGTTAGGCAGAACACTCTGTATATATCTATTAAGTCCATTTGTTCAAAGGTTTGGTTCAACTCTGACACAGTGGACCCTTGAGTTACAACTGGCCTGACATATGAACAGTTTGATTATGATTGGAATTTTAGTTTGCTTTTTTTTTTTTTTTTTTTCAGAATTTTAGTTTTAACTTACAACCAAATCTTGAGTTATGACTTGAATACTGGCTGCTTGTGCATCCAGGTGCTCTCAGATACAGATTTAACCCTTAAAGAGCTCTAGAAGGAACATTAGAACATCCTTTCCTGTATGGGGTTAATTGAGAAATCAGGGGCCAGTGTCTCTAAAGACACTGACATCTGCCTGTATACATGAGAGAAAGTTTGCAGGCTGTGTAGAGGGGCCTGAGTCTTCAACTGACAACCTGAGTTACAACCAACCCTCAGGCACAAATTGAGTTCATAAGTCAAAGGTCTGCTGTATTTCTTTGTTTTTTATTTGATCTTTCATGTCTATTAATGTTTGTTTTAGAAAACTGTGCACTGTGGTTTAGTGCATGTATGTTTATAATCATTATCTCTTCCTGTTGAATAGTTCTGCTAAGTAGTGTGTAATGTCCTTTTTCTGTTTTGACCAATTTTGGTTTGAAATGGATTTTGTCTGAAAATAAAGTAGCTATTCTTGCTTATTTTTAGGTTCCTCTTGCATGGAATACTGTTTTCCATCCTTTGATTTTTAGTCTATGAATGTCATTTTGTGTTAAATGTGTTTCTTGTATACACCATGCCATTGGACTTTGTTTCTTGATCTGTTTCAATAACCTGTATCTTTTGACTGGTGAATTGAGTCAGTTTATACTGATAGCGATAATTCATAGCTATCATGAACTTACTCCTGTCATTGTACTGTTTTGCTGGGTTTTTTTTTTTGTTTCCTTCCCTTCTATTTAACCATTAACAGTTTACCTTGGCTGTCACTTTGGCAGCACATTTGTTTATATGCTGACTATCTTAACTATTGCTCCAGCAGGTGTCATTTCAACCAGCTGATTAATTTTTTTTAAGTTTATTGGTACAACTCAGAGATACAAAATTATCATATTCACCACAGGAAACTTATACCTGTACAGGATATATCTTTTTTTTTTTTTTGACAGTGACTTTCAAACTGTTAATTTATTTTTAAATTTTTTTTAATTTTAAAGATAAAAGGAGGCAAACATTAACAGACATACAACATTTTACAACATATCACAAGCACAATACAGA